>NW_015645059.1:2430238-2438870 GCF_001515625.1 Sinocyclocheilus rhinocerous
TGATTCCTCGTTTAGCCCAGGGAGGGCTCCTGATTCCCAGTTCAGCCCAGGAAGGTCTCAGAATCTCCAGTTAAGCCCAGGGAGGTCTCCTGATTCCCAGTTTAGCCCAGGAAGGGCTCCTGATCCCCCGTTAAGCCCAGGGAGGGCTCCAGTCCCCGAGTTCAGCCCCGTAAGTTCCCCCAAGGATTTTTTTTTTGGGGGGGGGGGTAGTAGGGCTCCGGTCGTAGAGGCGGGGGCTGGGGCCGCGGCCTTGGAGGCTGCTCTGCCATGGCCTCCTCAACTGCCTGCACCGCCATGGCTCCCCAAGCTCCTTGCTCCGCCATGGCCTCCTGAGTCACCTGCTCCGCCATGGCTCCCCGACCTCCCTGCTCCGCCATGGCCTCCCGAGTCACCCGCTCCACCATGGCTCCCCGAGCTCCTTGCTCCGCCATGGCTCCCCGAGCTCCCTGCTCTGCTGTGGGTCCCGGAATGGGCACCGCCCTGGAGGTCTTCCGTCCGGTAACCTTGCTCCTAGAGGCCTCCAGAGCGCCCACAGTGATGTCAGACTTTGTTCCGTGTTTTGTGTGTGTTTTGCTCCCCATGTGTTTCCATGCCCTTATTTGGTCCTTCCTGTTCCTGTCCTAAATGTTTCCAATTTGTTCCAGGTGTGTCTAGTTATTATCCTCGTTACCCTTTAAGTTCCTGCCTGTTCAGTTTCCCTTTTGTCTGGTCTACTCGTTACGTGGATGTGTTTCCTGCTGTCTCCAGTGTTGATGTACCCTGTGTTCTATGGATTAAAGACTGTTTTCGTATATTCCTCGTCTCCTCGCTCCTTAGTTCCTGTTATCCTTGTGTGTGTGTGTGTGTCGTGACATGAATATCATTGTGGAAACCATGACTATTTCTTTTTCAGGAATTTCTGATGAATAGAAAGCCCAAAAGAACAGAATCTATTTGAAATTGAAAGTCTATATTAAATCACTTTTGATTGATTTAATGCATTCTTGCAGAAAAAAAGTTCATTTCTTTCCCTCAAAAAAAAAACAAAAACAGTAGTGTACATTATGTTTGGGGTTCCAGAGACCTTATTTTTCCTTTAGATTCTTTCTCAAGCCCCTTTAGAATCATATTACTAAAGAATTAACCTTCTGTTGTACTATAAAGACAGACATATGACTGTAATCCAATACAGTAAAGAAATATTTTTATCCACTTTTTAAAAAAAATAAAAATCCGCTTCCACCAATATATTGTTCCATTCAAATGTACATGGAAGAACAGAGAAAAAGATAAGAAATATACACTTAAATGAGCAGACGCACAGAGCAGCAGTGAAGACACACTGTTATCAGACCGCAAAGGTGCCCCCTGCTTACACTCGAGCAGCTTGCAAATAATTCATCACTGTAGTGGATTTATTAACGATTCTGAGGTATTATTTACAGATCATATATTCTGTCTTGAACAGACCCACTGTCTTGCTGTCTCTGCAAACCCTCAGTCATGCAGGGGTATTAGAATAGCCTCGCTCTGTTACAGTGCATTATTCATTGCACACAGCCTGCTCTTCTGACAGGTAGCACAGTAAAAATGCAGGGAGAGAGAGAAAATTCCAGAAAATGGGCCAAAAGGATATAAAGAAAAAAGTTTAGCCTGAGCACTTAAAATATGACACATATTAAACACCTCCCCGGCTTCCCGTCATTGAATGATAGATTGAATGATAGATAAAACGATCTGGTAAAAAGCTCTAGAGTTACTGATATTCGGAACCCTCCCAACTCTCCCAGACACAGTCTAAGTAATGACATTTAGTCGTGCTCTTCCTTCAATATTCTATTCATCTTCTTTCTTCATCTCATTTCTGGCAGCCGTGCTGTGCATTATGCAGACTTGGTGACCACTGAAAGGGTTGTCGTGACAACCGTTCAAGGCCACAAAGTGCTCAAGGGCTTATGGGAACTCATAGTGTTTCCCTGATTTGTTTTAAGGCTACTGTGGTGATTTGTACAATTTAATGGTACACAGATAGCAGTGATAAGGTAACTATTTCGAAACTGTTGATTTCAAAGCTACAAGATATATATAATTTAAAGTAGTTAAACTAATCTCAAGCTACACTTTAAAAAAATCATAGTTACAGTAGCTACACACAAGTTTAGAAAGAAAACCAAGATAAGCACACTGATGCCATTTAAAGGGGAGGGATATCTTTTTTAATATATACTTAATAAAAACATTTTTAATCTTTTCAAACGAATGCTGTTCTTTTGAACTTTCTGTTCATCAACGAATCCTGAAAAATCCACCAAAATATTAAGCAGTTGCTAATATTTATTAACAACTGTTTTCAGTGTTACTAATAAGAAATGTTTCTTAAGCAGAAAAATCAGCTTGGATGATTTCTGAAAGATCATGTGACACTGAAGACTGGAGTAATTGCTACTTTGCCATCACAGGAATAAATGACATTTTAAATTATATTACATTTTAAATACAATCATTTTAAATTGTAATAATCTTTCACTTTTACTGTATTTTCACAAGGACTCAAACAAATTATTGAATAATTTTAACTGATTAATTCACTGAAATTAATCAGACCTTTGAAAGCTATAAGAGACTGTCGTCAAAAAAGCAGTGATGTAGCACCTTGATATGTTACAAAACTGCTTGTTGGGAAAGTTAGCATGTTTCTTGAAAATATACACTAAGCTACTGCCAATCTACTGAATAGTGTATTTAAGTTAGTAACATTGCGTCATTTAGGTTACGTTCACACTGCAAGTGTTGATGCTTGGGCCTTGATGATTTGGGCCATTTCCATATGTTTTACAATGCAACCTCAGTCTGAACAGTCTTATCGGAATTCATGCAACTTTTGTCACTCTAGATGACAGGAGTCACTCCAAAGATTTCACATACCAGAAGTTTTTTTCATCAGTCGGTTAATATGGAAGTCAGCTGGAGAGACTCAGCTGGAGGTACAGTGAGGTGTTAGAACTCATTAGTAGTACAGTGAGTCAGTGACAGCTCTATAAAAGCAAAACTTGTGGGGAAAATATACAAGAAAAACGTTTCTCCTCATCCTCGTCTTCCTTATTACCTGCACATGAAATTGCTGTCTTCCACGGTATGTCACCCTAAATGAAACGTAAACACTGACTTCAGTGGCCTCCATGTATGACAGCATGCTACTTGCCACTGTGACCAGTCCACACTCAAATCTGATAATAATGTTAATAATGTGAGGAGCCAAAAAAAAAAAAAATTATATAAACAATAAATCAGAATTAAGTACTAATTCTTGCAGTGTGAATGTAGCCCTAGTTACGGTTACTAAAAGGTGTAACATCCCTGAAAAGAAACATGAACACAGATTGCAAAAGGATGGGATAAGAATACCCATGAATCAGCTGTGAACTCCTACACAGGCTTTTTGCCGTTCTGTCATGACACCACCTGCGATGAGGCTCCAAAAGTGTGTGTGTGTCCATCACTGAATCATCCTTCCTCTGCCATCACTTAATCTCAAAGCCATAAGGGACTTTCTGGAGATGAGAAATTCATCAGTTAAATAAACCCTGTCTCAAAATGAGCCGTCCAGCTGTGCAGAGCTGGGCCTCAAGCCTCTGCTGGAGTAGGAGAGCTGAAGGGCTGGTACTTGGGCCAACACTGAATGTTCATAAATACAGTCTTCTACAACAAAATAAACACACTATTCCAGATTGGTTTCTTCTCTGTGGTTTTGAACAAAATATAACTGTTATGTTCTTTATGTTCTTGAGGTTATATGGTCTTCAGAGTAACATTCTTGAGGCTACATTATAGGTTCTTCAGATCAGCTTGTTCTAGAGCACTTATCTGAGAAAAAAGCGTGCATTTGCTTTGACACACGATGCACACAGGCATCCTGAGTTTGAATCATTTCCAATCCCACTTTCCTATTGTTTCCTCTTATCTCTTCACCTTCCTTGCAATGAAAATGGAAGGATGAGTGTAGGTTTTAATGCATGGGAAATAATATACTTACGGTAACCATATAAGAACCCTCATAAAATGTAATAGCTCAGACGTTTCTTTTTCAGGAGACTTAATTGAGTTCTTAATTAGGTTTTATTGAAGTATAAACTAGTAATGGGAAGATCATTTCAATGACTTGATCTTTCAATTTCATTTGAAAGATTTATTTATTCAAGTCATTTTGTTCATGAGTTAAAATGTTATATTTTCAACAGCTAAATTCCCCAAACACTTCGACATACTGTGAATTAGGATATATGAAAATAATATACTTACGGTAACCATATAAGAACCCTCACAAAATGTAATAGCTCAGACGTTTCTTTTTCAGGAGACTTAATTGAGTTATTAATTAGGTTTTATTGAAGTATAAACTAGTAATGGGAAGATCATTTCAATGACTTGATCTTTCAATTTCATTTGAAAGATTTATTTATTCAAGTCATTTTGTTCATGAGTTAAAATGTTATATTTTCAACAGCTAAATTCCCCAAACACTTCGACATACTGTGAATTAGGATATATGAGCTCATACTGAGATCTCTGATTTTTGATTCCATAATCTTGGCAAATCTGAAATCACTCCTGAGATCTCTTCTGAAACGCTTTCTGAATTTAACAAGAAATGTTTGAGATCATGTTGAAATCTCTGGTTTCTGATTGCAGATTTTATCTTCTGTGTGCAGTTTGAGAGCTTCTGTAAGTCTATAGAAGATTATAGAAAATACAGAAAAAATATAGCTAGACTACCTTTGTAAAATCTGATTATCACTTAAGTGATTGTTTGAGTTAGATAAATGTCAAAAAAATTCAATAGTTTTGTTTAAAATGTATCTATTATTTACTATATTATTAAGATATTCATAACATTTTTGTTCAATTTCAATCAAAATATATGGGAATGGAGAAATTATCCTGATTAAAACTACAATTATTCCTCATTCCATAAATATTCTTCATCTTCAACACCAAATTTAACATCAACAAAGAAATGAGTTGTAAATTTATTGGACACATTTAACAATCACTCGCAAAGAAAGATGGAAATCTGACATTCCCAGCATGCTTTGATACAGACTGTATAAGGAGAGCAAATGTTGAAAGTATTATTTTGTGTGTTTTTGCACAAAATTAATATAAGAGGATATTTATCAATGTTTAATGTTATGTTGTATTAGGATTTATAGGGCTTATTCGCACCAAATGTAGACCTTAAGATCTTTTTTACTTTCATTTATTCAGTTCATAAGGTATACTTAATTGAATTCACAGCTTTCTTTCAACTTAATCATTTTAGATGTTTTACCAAAAAAAAATAGGCCTAGTACATCATAATTTAAGTTTTTAGAGTGCACACAACATTGCTGAGGTCTTTTTCTCAGAAGAAAATCTATGAAGGTGTAAGTCTCCATTTTGCACTCAGGATATATTAAAATTGCATTTGCCACTTCTCTTTCCTACGAGTATGATAACAAATCTGACTCGGAGCATCACAGACTCAACAACATTACAGACAAACTCTGTAGTCCCTCTTCTAATGGATCTAGAGCAGCAACACCTACTCATGAATCCCATTTTCACATCAACCACCTAAAAGCCTGTTTCTGATCTCTCGCAGGTACTGACTCTTGAGTAACGATCTGAATCCAGAGCATCAGCAGAGGAGCCCAGGTGTTCCCCACCCAGTTTGTCTCCTAACAGATGCTCTCCTCCCTGCAGACATGAAACAACTGTTCAAGAGGATAGCGAGCGTCACCGTTTTCCTCCCATCTGTAAAACTCTGCAGCTTTGGCCTGTTTTTGCGAGCAGCCTCTGAAGAGTTGTTGTGGTTTCATTCCTTAGATGATCTTCAGATCACCGTCCAGGACAAATGTGAGCTCTGACAGACGGGAAACAGCACAGCGTGTACAGTCTCTTACCGAGTACATACTGTATCGGAGTGTTTTGCTGAATATTTCTCTCTATACTGCGGTTCTTCAGTTCTATAAAGTGATTCAGAGATGACTCACACCCTTTACACCCACTGACAGCACACAAACACACTTTTACACTTTTTCACAGGAGGGAAGAGTCGCCCCGAGCCAAGCCACACACCCACACACCCGCCCCTCGAAGCTGCAGCCCAGGACGCAGCGCTACAGCTCTGCGTGTGTGTGTGTATTATTATTCAAAGGTCTTTAACCTCGCTTTCTTCCTCTCACTCTCTACCATTTCTGTATTTCTGTCACACACACACGCAGTCAATCCTCCCCAGCTCCACCACATGTCATATGAAATACAATATTCATGTGTTCCCTTAAGACACACCCCGAAGACAGGCCTGGAATCCCCAAAATGCCTTAGTTGGACAGTCTGATACATGTGTGTGTGCGTGTGTGTGTGTGTGTGTGTGTCTGTGTGTGTGTGTGTGTGTGAATATATATGCTCAGATGACCTCCATAAGTGCGTGCTATACATTTTCCACTCAATTTTAACCTCATAAACCATCAAAGAATGCACCAAACCATTCTGAGCTGAACGCCCCAAAACGACAGTGTCTCATTTCAGGCAAGCGTCCTAAAAAAGCAGCTAATGCACCTTCCTACATGACAATCAATTATGATGGTGTGAAGCGGAGAGAGAGAGACATGCCGTTACGTGGTCTTTCATCTTTCTGTCACGATATTTCAGCTGAAGCTGCGATTCTTCTTCTGCTCGATTGGTAAAAAAGAAAAAGTTTAAGTGAAGAATGCTGGGAAGGAAAATTAGTTCAGGTTTTTTTGTTCAAAGCGAATGAGCTGAAACTCTTGAAGTGTTTTGAATTATATATAATCGATAGATCTATGTGCATGTAGCAGCTAAAGGGGAAGAAAACAAAAAAGCTGTCTCTCTAATATCTCAATTGTTTCCCATAGACAGGCATGATATACTGCTGTATTCAGCTTCTCCATCCATAATTTTGCTATATAATATATTCTATATAGTATGTTGATAATGGTTTAATTTGTTTTACTTTTTATTTAATAATAATACATCATTATTATTTAATAATGTATTATTAATATTCAAGTTTTATTTTTCCAACAGAATTCAAGGAAAAACCTGAAACAAAGCTTTTATTTATTTTATTTCATTTTAAATAATGTCACAGAAAAAAACAAGTTTTGTTTTTCCAAAGGAATTTAGAAAGGAATTTGAGGAAAAAATCTAAAAACAAAGTTGACATTTAAAGGGGTCATCGGATGCCCATTTTCCACAAGTTGATATGATTCTTTAGAGTCTTAATGAATAGTCTATAACATACTTTGGTTAAAATTTCTCAATGGTAGTGTAAAACAACACCCTTTTTACCTTGTCAAAATCAGCTCTGTTTTCAGCAACCTAATTCAGCAATTAGCATGTTCCTCTAAATGCTAATGAGCTCTGCTCACCCCGCCCCTCTCTTTCGTGGGGCGACGAGCCATTCTCATGAGACTGTTTACTTTAGCCGTGGAACTTGCTAACTAGAATGTTATTAGGAAAGGCAATTTGCAAAGATTCATAAAAGAACCTTGTACTCACTTCTTCTGTAGGTGAGGCTGGATCACGAATGATTCACGAGATCATAAACGCATTTAGGTAGATCGGGGCGCATTCCCTTCAAAAACAAAGGTAATCCACTGCGTCTTCAGCGGCTCAGATGTCGGGAGTAAATGACGACTGCTATGTTCATTATTACATCCAACAACAGAACACCTCAATCGCTTAGGAGCCATTCTTGTCTACTCCTGCTCCGGCATCGAAACAATGGCGGACTGGTGACAGCTCACTCAGGGCGGGTCTAAAGTAAAACAGCTAGTGTCAATCAACAATCATGGGAGGGGCCTGGGTATGTGTGACGTCACACAGACAGGCATCTGAGAATGGCTTGATATGAGAGAGGGGAAATGATTTAACGAGATTAAAAAAAAACACTGAGTGGATCTTTATCATTATAGGGTGGTTGTGTACACACACTGCCAATGCCAACACACATTTCAGTTCAAACAACTTGTAAAAGTGCATGTCGCATCCGATGATCCCTTTAAATGACCATAATATCCAGATTCTCAGATTTTTTTATCCACATTTTTGTTACATAGTTTTATGGTCTTACTGTATTTCGACACCTGCTTCATTTAATTGTCTTTTTATAAAATAATACATTATTATTATTATTATTATTATCAATAATATATTACAGAAATATTCAAGCTTTGTTTTTCCAAAGGAATTTTAGGCAAAATCTGAGATGAAGTTGATATTTAAAAGTTACATATAATGAAAATCTGACTTTTCCAGGTTTTAAGTGCTATAATCAGGTCCCCGGTGCATCTACCAACCAAGGAAACGTGAAATAGGTTAACCCAGTAACTTTGTTTTGGTAAGCCTTTTTCTGCAAGCGTCTGAAAAAACGAGCGCGTCTGATTTCGCTCCCTTGGTGACGTGGCAAAGGGATCTCATTATAATATTACCACCCCTTAATCTGTAAACTTCCACTCACAGCGCCATCATTTTGATTTCACAGGCGGCAACGGTGTACCAGCTCTAATGCCATGGCGAAAGTTCGAGCAAAACATGCTAACTGTTCTGTCTTTGGCTGCACAGACGAGCACAGAACACTATTTAGAGT
>NW_015645059.1:2441112-2441328 GCF_001515625.1 Sinocyclocheilus rhinocerous
TTTATTTACTGTATATTGCTGCTGCCACACAGATCTAAAATAAACATGAGATTTATTTCCCAGCTGTTTACCTTCACAGACATAACTGACTGTTTTTGTAACTCATGTGTGTTTTTAACGCAAACTTGTGCGAATGAGAACTTAGTTTAGTAATCACATGCTGTGACAGCAGCTTTCTGTCCGTGTGCTTCAGATGTGTGCACTCAGAAAACCATA
>NW_015645059.1:2441538-2441643 GCF_001515625.1 Sinocyclocheilus rhinocerous
CTGAAACTTCACAGACACATTCTGGACATTCTGGGGACTTATATTACATATTGTAAAAGGGGCATAATATGTCTCCTTTAAACGAGCATAACTGCCATAACTGCC
>NW_015645059.1:2444312-2451469 GCF_001515625.1 Sinocyclocheilus rhinocerous
AGCTCTATTCTGGAAAAGGGGGCGGGGAGCAGCAGCTCATTTGCATTTAAAGAGACAGGCCCGAAAAACAGCGTGTTTCTGCTTCCACTCAAAACAGGTATTTTCAAATTGATATAATAAATGATCTGTGGGGTATTTTAAGCCAAAACTTTACAGACACATTCTGGGGACACCAGAGACTTATATTACATATTGTAAAAGGGGCATAATATGTCTCCTTTAAACGAGCATAACTGCCAGCCTCTCAGACTTTTTTTCATTTTTTCACTTTATTCACATTTTTGTCACATAGATTTATAGACTTACGGTATTTCGATAACTGTTTAATTTAATTTTCTTTAAATATAATAATAATACATCATTTTATTATTATTATTATTCAATAATATATTACAAAAATATTCTTTTATTTCTCCAAAGGAAAATCTGAGACAAAGTTGATATTTAAATGAACACAACAGAGTCTAATGAACTATAAAAGAGCTCTGACTCAGTCATTTTATCTATTCATCACTGCATCTGTGTGATGAACAATTCACAGTCAAATTGATTTTGATACCAAAATATCTCAGTAGGTACTGATTCAGGACTTGAATGGTCCATCAGCAGATTTATAGGCTCTAGTGCACAGCTCCCAGCGTCGGTCGGTTATATTGAACACTCCCTCAATGACTCTATCTGAAGCACTGCTGCCTCCCAGTAAAACCACAAGCCACAAAAGCACAGCAAGACCAGGACCACAGTCTAACTGGGAAACCACAGAGGCTGGTTTTAGTTCAGCCAAAGAGCTCCACCCTAATCTTTACAGAGATGGAGGCATTGGCATCAGGCGGGCCTTCAATCAGAGGCTGAGATGTTTACTTCTCTGTTCTCTGGAATGTGTTGGCCAGCATAGCAGATACATGGCGCTTTCTACAAATAGGGCATGAGACATATAAAAAAGAGCCTGAAAAAAGTTTTTTTCAAACAATAATTTAGATAACAGGATTTAGTGGTTGAGCTTGATGAATACAGTCAACACCAACGCTCCTAGCTTCATGTTAGGTTAATTTTATGTTACATAACATTTCTAATACTTCTTACAAAAAAAAATAAAAATATGGGATTTGTGTCTCTGATGCTTTTACTAAATAAGCATACTGTATTCATGGAAAGTGACGCACACTGGTAGCCGCAGGAGATCATTATACATAGCACTTATGGGAAAGAGCAAGAAAAGGAGAAACAAAGTAAGAACTGGAGATAGAGAGATGGAAAGAGCAGACTTGCTGTCTATCAGAGTTTGTGAGGCTGCAGTGATGTGACAGAACTTGATTAGATCTAAAGCCCCGCCGGGGTCAGAAAGCTAATCAAGAGGAAGGAGCAGTCATACACACCCACAGACACCCTAAAGCTGTGTTTCCAGCTGTTGCATTCCGAAAACTGTAAAAAAAAAACAAAAAAAAGGTGTTCGATCCTTAAAAAGTGAGGACATGAAGGCCACAGCTGGCTTAATTATTTCCAAGGAAATGCCTTGACTGAACTTAAAAGGTCATGTTTCCATAAACTAAAATCTGTCATCATTATAACAAAAATTTACAAATTTAGGTTAAGTAATTCTAAGAAGTTGTTCTATGCAAATTGCGATATTATGTCATAATAAGTGCTTCAAGTTTTCAATGAGAGCAAAACATCATGAATGCTCAGCAGTGGAACATGAGACTTCATTCAATACATGAAACTACTGAATTTTAGCAAAATATTAAAATATTTATACAGTTAAAATAATTAATCGAAATTAAAATTTTAAAAAATAATACATTATCCACATTTGTTAATAGATTTTAAGTTTTTTGAATATTTTATAATATTTAAATAAATATTTCTTAAGTTAACAAATCTTTCTGTCATCTTTCTAGTCAAAACAGCATCGGTGTGATGAATAAATCTCAAAATTAAAAAATTTATTATAATTATGTATTATATAATTTATATTATTATTTGCAATTATTTTTTAATTAAAATTATATATGATTTTGATTATGTAAGCATCAGCAATAGGTTTACAATATTGCTGTTTAAATCACAAACACAATATCTGAGATCATTTTGACCAAACTGTGCAGCTCTTGCACACCGAAGCAAACACATTGTCATTTATTGGTTTTCGACATCTGCTGATAGTAACCTTTTAACCAAGACACTGAGGCCATGCTATTTCAGAACAGAGCAAATCATTCTGTTAAATCTTGTAAGTTTCCAGGGTACAGGCTGAAGTACCATTAAATGTCCTGCTGTATCCTCAGCCTCATCTTTCCTAACCACTGTTTATTAAAAAGCCCAGCATGGCTCTGAGAAACCACAACAATTAAACATAGAAAAGTAATATATTCATTAAAGAGCATTAAAAATGCAAGTCTTAGGAATCTTCCATTTAACAATAATCAGTCCTAGCACTACGTCTCACTTGCTTGCATCTTCATCTTCACGGCCCTTCTCCGTCTCTGTTCTTTCAGCTCCACACCTCTTATTAAATGCATATTAATCACAGTCTGATCTCAATGACCCCAGACAGCTTCCACATCTCAGGCTAATCAAATACACGCCACTCTCTTCTCGGCAAGACTTCTGAAGTCATATAGTTCAACCAAAATCCATACTATATGTCTGAAATGTATATTTAATTTTAATTTAAATTCTGTCATCATTTACTCACCTACATGTCATTCGTTTATAGTTATTTATAATTTATATTAGATATAAATATAAATATTTTATATATAAATATAACATTTATCTTTAAATATATACATGCATGTGTGTATTTAGGCTATATATGCATAATAAATGTACAAAGTACACACACATGTAAACACAAACTTTCATTTTGGATGCGATTAATCGCGATTAATCGTTTGACAGCCCTACTTTATAGTTATCTTCTTGGTGTGAACTGGCCCAAAGTCTGATTTTTGTTTTCAAGTGCTGGATATCATTTCTGGCTCTGCAACATGGACAAAATTGGTCTCGTGTCCACATGATCACTTTAAAGTGTCGTCGAGAACAGACAAAGCTGTTTGTGACATCCCTCCCACCGTTCAGTGGTCTCTTCCAAATGTTTTGCTGATTCTGAAGTAAATGAGTTTGTGCCACTCCAGGCAGCACCAATACACCATTCCAGCATTAGCGAGACTTTAAAAATGGCATTTAGAGAGGGCCATAGAGGGGGTGTGCTGAGTGTAATGTGTAGGCCTGGGGGTGTGCGCAGCATGTACAGGCATCGTTCAAAACACTCACTGACTCTCTGAGTCACAATCTGAAAAATAGATTTGCTATAAGTCACAGATGCAGTTTGACCTAAAGCTCATGTACATATGTACCCCTCCAACACACACACATAGGCCTCCACTTCAATTCAGCCTGAACCAGACTGATTCAGCTACATCCTGTCTCTCTGTAAGCTGCATTAGCTGCGCTATTAAATTAATCTGCTCTTCACAAGCAGGTAAAATACCGCAGCTCTATCTTTTGCAGGTTATGTGCTTGTAATTGGAACAGTAAACGAGGGTCAGTATCAAGCCACTAGGTCTAGGTAGATATTATAGCTAATAAGTACAAGTCTGAATGGATGAATGATGAGTCAAATTGATAGAGAGCACAATAATAAATGTAATTATTACAGTCCGTTAATGTGGTACACACAACAGTTTGAATCCAAAATGAGGGCAAATATCCCTTCTTTACAGTCCTGCTCTGATGGTTAGTCTCTCAGCTGTTCCTCACAGACGCTCACATTGACGCACAAATGACAAGACACAAACACTGCATAATTCTAGTACACATGCACATGCAAAAATCCATCATTTAATGAGAGGATAAAAGCTTTGACCACATATTCAGGATTGGGGGACCAAATGTATTCATTTGAGAATCAAACTCTGTGTCAGTAATATGAATAGGCCCTATAGGGGGATGTTACTCCCCAAAGTCTATAGTAGGCCTAGTTCATCCGAGGTTTCCAGTGAACCAGTGCAAAAAAAACGAATAAAGTAGCACAATATGCTGCTTTCATAACCTTCATTATTTGCAAATGCAGAAAGCCTAATGCAATTCTCGCATATTTCTACTTCGTCGTTACATATTCGCTCGAAGACATGATATGAAGGACAATTTTATGTCTGTTATCTGATAACAAGCCTTATATCACAGATCTGTGAATCATTATCCCACTGGGACGCGCTCGAATCCTGTCATACAGCCTCGATAACTCACTGCTCGATTTGTTATTGTGATGACGAATCTGGACACGCCGCCCACGCCCACGAGAGCAGAGAAGGTGCGTAATTGCCCCCTCCGCCTCCGCGCATCAAAGATTCTCCTTCTCTTCTTCAGCTATAGCCTACATTAGGAAGCTTCTTCACATCACATTTAAGGACCCCCATAAAATCATCTAATAACGATAAAGGTGGTTTTTGATGTTCTGTGACCAGCACTCCCATTACTGCTGGTGTAGAGCGATTCGGAGTGAAAGCTTCTTGATGTGCCATAACAAAGTTAAATTCTCATGATTGTAGATAAGTCTTGCCCCCTCCGCCTCCGCGCATCAAAGATTCTGCTTCTCTTCTTCAGCTATAGCCTACATTAGGAAGCTTCTTCACATCACATTTAAGGACCCCCATAAAATCATCTAATAACGATAAAGGTGGTTTTTGATGTTCTGTGACCAGCACTCCCATTACTGCTGGTGTAGAGCGATTCGGAGTGAAAGCTTCTTGATGTGCCATAACAAAGTTAAATTCTCATGATTGTAGATAAGTCGCTAAATATCTTTTGTTGGCTGAATTATGTGATTTGATATGTATTAATCTATAGCTTTCAGTGCGGTTGACTTTTTAAAGGAATTTCAGTCAGTAATTTTCTGTCGACGTTTCTAACTAGTGTCCCTAGCTAACCGTCAACTATTTTAAAGACATTTGAAACAAAAAGCTTATACATTTGTGAAAATCTATTATAAAGAGAGAAATAATTGCATTAATCGTGTTTTGTCGTACCATACCATAACGGAAAGCGCTCGAGCAGCGAACTGTTGCTATGGTTACCTCCTCATGAGGCAAACGGGACTTCGGTTCGCTAGCGGCTATATAGTGCTTTCCGAGTAACTTGTAAAATAACTTTTGTGGATACTGAACGCTGTCTGAAAACGCTAATTGAAACACAAACTTATAAATAGTTACAAGTAAAGGAATGCTGACTTTTAAGACTTCAGTTTTGACTTCCTTCAAGTCGTTGCATTGAGGGTCAGACTCCAACACATAGCCTACAGTAATTCACACCCTGATTGCCATTATTAACATCAGACACCTGTACCCTTCACTACTTGGGAAAAAGACATCAAGAATGCCCAACTAGATTATAAATGATCTGACATATCAAATAATCTTTTTTCTTGACTACTGCGCCATTAGATTAGAACGACTTTGCGGGTTTAGGGAGCAAAACGCATCACGTACCTTTCATCCAATCCACAACTTGACTGGGGCTCCATTTACTAACAGGTTCCATGACGAGAGCCATCGCGAAACTTTCTGTGGTTGTCCCCTCAGCACGGCTCCGAGGGGCAGAAGATGTGGTTTAACGCAGCTCTGGGGAGCTCAGATCGGTGGTCTCACGTTAAGCGCCTAGATTTGGCCCCCGGTTACGCGATTTCATCCCATCCAGAATTGCGCATCCAAAAGCGTCACACCGAACGACACCAAGCACATTCCTAACCCTTTACTCCTGCAAGCTCAAGGGTTTCTTATTAATATAACACCCATATCTAAGAGCCCAAACCAGGTCCCCGTTTCAGTTCAGATCCTGGTATAATGTGCCATGCTCAGCCGGGTCCCCAGCAGTCGCGTCTTCATGCCATGCACCAACTGCAGTCTCTCCTGTTTCTCCTTTCCCCTCCCTTCGTTTTCTTCTCCTCTTTAGGGGTCTGTACCTTTCAGATGTGGACTAGTGGGTATGTAGAGTAAGACAGAGAGAAATGAGCGGCGTACCCACGGGGACTTAAGTGAACGTCGCTTCCAAAAGCGGCGGCGAGCGTTGATTCAATTGGGCGCGCGCTCCTCCTGTGGGTGGTGCGGCAAAGTGAATTTGACTCGCGCGCTCGGTTTATTTCCCACGAGGATAAAAGGCTTTCGGCCGTATTCATTTTAATGAGGGCACGCTGGTTCGCCCTGCTTCAGAAACTCTGTAAAAGCAGTGAATGCAAAGTATTTGTCTGGAATATGTAATGATGCTCACAGAGGGGCTATATTTGCATGAGACTTGGTCACTTGGGACTATGTGTGGCTAATGTTATGGTCTAGACCAAAATTATGGAGGACTATGGTAGCATAAACCATAAGAGTGACAGGAATAACTCAAAGATTCATAAATGGGAGTTCAATCGGTGCTAGTTGCCACACATTTTACTCTAGTGAATATTTCTCAGGTTTATTTTTGAAAGTCAAGAACATACCCTGAAGTCTCAAAAAGCTATTAAACATTTTAATTTTTGTGAATACATGAAAAATATGAAGATAATTTAAAAGTTTGGTGAAAATAGTTTGGTAAGTTGTC
Source organism: Sinocyclocheilus rhinocerous (assembly GCF_001515625.1). NCBI lineage: Eukaryota > Metazoa > Chordata > Actinopteri > Cypriniformes > Cyprinidae > Sinocyclocheilus > Sinocyclocheilus rhinocerous. Next base: position 2,450,898 of record NW_015645059.1, read on the forward strand.
TCGTTTGGAACCTTTCAAAACAAGCATTCATGAAACAGCAAAAACATTATTCTATTGTTTTGGGCTGAAATGTTGGCCCTGGCCCTAAAACTGAAAGAAAAATACCCTTGAATTTCAAAAGAAACTAGGTTTTTGAAACTAAAATATAAAACAACTATTTACAACATATGTAATTCATAAACAGAGCCATTTGGCTGAAGGCATTTTAATTTAACATTACATGGGACTATACTGAAGAAATATCTGAAAATTAAACTCCAAATCATATTCCTAATGTTAAAGGGGTCATATGATGCAATTTCAATTTTTCCTTTCTCTTTGGAGTGTTACAAGCTCTTGGTGCATAAAGAAGATCTGTAAAGTTGCAAAGACTAAAGTCTCAAATCCAAAGAGATATTCTTTATAAAAGTTAAGAGTCAACCTAAAACGGCTCGTTCTAACACGCCCCACATGTCTACGTCACGATGTGCGAAGATTTGCATAACACCGCCCAAATGTGCACGCAAAGAAAGAAAGCGTGGTTTCAGGAACAGCAGTAGTGTTAATGCAGCCATGTCAGGGAGACGCTGTGT
>NW_015645059.1:2456114-2460398 GCF_001515625.1 Sinocyclocheilus rhinocerous
GACGCGTTTCAGAAAGGCGGGGCATAGAGGAGAAACAATAATGTACAGTATGTGGGAAATAATGTTTTTTGAACCTTAAACCACATAAACACATTTCATTACACCAAATACACAAAATAATGTTCTTTTTAGCAACATCATATGACCCCTTTAAAGTAAACAGCTACAGCATCTATTATTCACAGAAAGAGCCCCAAAAGAAATATATGTATTTAGCATAACAATTAGATACAAAAACTTTGTTTAATGTGGTTTATTATTGTTGGCAGCCATGTGTAAAGTAGAAAAAACTTTCTTTGCCTCAGCAATTCTGTCTTAGACATCTTTAACTGGTTCACTGAAACATAGATATAATAAATTAAATACTTTGTCATAAACATTTCTGTTTAAAAAAAAGGCATTTTTGAGGTTTTTGTCATATGATGGTGAACAAAACCTTTTTGAGTGTTTTCTTTATAAATTGGTCTAGCAAACTCATCCAACATGGACAGTTTCGCCAGTTCACCATCATCCCTGGCCTTCATCCTGGCTGCCTATTGATTTTGTTCCAACTCATCCTTACTTCAGAACCAGAGCAGATGGAGCCATGAGGCTGGAGTCGGGCCCAGATCAGGCCCCAGTATGTCAGCATGAATCATACAACAGATTCTGTGGAACCTCACCATAGAGATTCAGTGATTAGTGGGCTCTGCCCCATAAACATGCACTCTTAATCACACGGGGAGGAAAGAATAAGAGCAGGAAAACTGGAGCTGTCAGATTCATTTGCAGCACAGTCCGGCTCATGGGCTTTTTTAGCTCCTGATTTCATATTTGTCCCCTAAGTGTGTTCTTTTAAGAGAGCCGTGTGGCTGCAACTGCTTTTGAAACTGATCTTTGTCACATTGTAAGACATTTTAGTTTTTTCTTGAACATTTGGGATAGTGTGCCCCCTTCTGACCATCCAGAGACATGAGCAAAATTTGCAGTCCTTTTCTAGACGCTTTAACCAAAACAGAAAAGATTGATCTCAAGCTTTATGTATGTTTTCTTTAACAATATAGCCAGGGCAGATTTATAGATACACGCATATATGAGTTGTGATCTTGTAATAATCGCATGCTTAGAGTGAGATCTGGATAGTTTTAGATACAAAAGAAAAGCTTGTCCTTTGTTCTGGGACAAGTGCTATGAAAAGCAGGGAAGCTCTGCTTCCTTATGCTGTTTTTGCTGTGCAAACAGGGTGGTAAACAAACACCTCCAGATGGATGGAGAGGGGATCGGCTTCAGAACGCATTGCAGCTTTTGAGTGGGAGGAACTAGGGTTTTTTTTATTTCCTGACGGCCTAGATGTTGTGGAGACGTTAAATTTATTCCCCCATCCATGCTGCTCCTACTCTTCTCAAATGGCAAAAAAGACAGCGTATGCTGTTTTGGAAAATGAAGTGGGTTAGCAGTGATGTCTGACAGCTGCCACAGGGCTGCTTATCCATAATAAACACAGCTGGGTGGAATATGTTTGTGTGGCACCAAGATACCTGTGTGTCCTGAGAACAAGCTGAGAGGTTGCATATTTCAAGTAAACAACTTCTCAGCTTGTTCTTAGGACACACAGGTATCTTGGTGCCAAGTATGATACTTGTTCCCTTTAAGCCAGAATTTCCTTTAGGTAGCATGGTGTTAAAGAAATGGTCAGTATCTCTGTTATGCTGCCAGTTACAACAGAAAATTTCTCCAGTTTGTAAGCAACAAACAAACAAAAAAAGTTCTTACTGGGATAAATATTTATAATATATACTGTTTAAAAATGTTTACAGTAGGTTACTGTCAATGATCTGATGTTCTTTGATTGGAAAATATTGTAATGATTATGATTCGATTGACGGTGCGTGACGTCACTGCTACGGACAAACACGGAAGGAATGATGTCTTTCTAGTTGCGATACAGTTTAGTATTACAGTTTTATTTGTATTATTATTTTTTATTTCTTTAAAATGTACAAGTAAAAATAAATATAGTTTATACACAACATTAAAAAATTTACACAATATACATATATTTATATTTAGCTAACATAATGATTTCCATGCTAGTCCTACCTGCAAAAGTTGAGTAGCCTTTGTTAAAGCAAGAGTCTTCATGCATAGCTTACACTGTACAACTATGTTATTCCCTTTATCCTTTTTGAAGACAAAATAACTGAAATTTCCAGACATGAAAACGTTTTTCCCAGCAGGAAGCATCGTAATTAACTGTAGCAGCGTCTCATCCCGCGTTTGAGGAGAATAATTGTAGACGGGTGTTATTTGCGCACGCACCAGCAGGTGGCTCACGTGAGTCAACATGAGTGTCAACAGAACCAGGAACTACTGTATGATGAAGCAACGCCAAATATAGCTTTATGATGTCAAAAACTCATTTATTTAATTTTAAATGAAACCAATGTCATTTAGGTAGATAGGGAAGAGAGTGTAGGTGGACCTGGCAGCCTGTTTGAAGGAGACCTTCCTATAATTGGCGCAGAGAGGAAGGTTGAGTCCTCACAAGTGATGGGCTACTGGAGTCGTTCACAAGATGTTACAGGTGTTGAATTTTAAGTCCTCATCGCTGGCAAACATTAGGACGGTTTGCAAGTTTGTTTCAACTGTATCATGTTCTCAGAATGTGGGTTCTATTCATAAAACATGAGAGGAGAGCACTGTGACTGTTAATCGTCTTTTAATACCGCAACCAGAACACATGCAGATCGGAAGTAACCACTTCTACACTTCAGCATAACACTGCCCTCTAGTGGGACACTGATGAAACTATCATCAATACTCCAGACTAAGTTACTTTAATAACCTATATGCAGCCACATACACTCCATCCCCCCTTTTAAGACATTTAAGAGAAAATGCAAGAAAAGAAAAGATACTAATTCACCAACATGTAATAAACAAGTTTTACCACTCACTTAATATACAGCTCAAAGCAATTGGAATAATAAACAGCACCTGGATACATGTTTGTTATTTGTCTTTAACCAAAACATTCACAACACAAACATAACTTATTTCTGACTCTTTTTTTTTTCTTTTTTTTTTTTTTTTCTTTTCTTCTGGATCAATCTGAGCTTGCTCAGCTTTCTTTAGCATTAGCTTGATTGTTTTTATGGACCGCTCTGCCATCCCGTTAGACTGTGGGTAACCTGGGCTTGAATATTTCTAGTTTATGCCCCAGTCTTTTGCAAACTGACACACCTCTGCACTAGCAAACGGCACATGATCACTTATGATCTCCTTGGGTATGCCATGCCTAGCGAATATGGCTTTCAGTTTTCCAACTACTGTGCTTGCAGCTTTGTCAGGAATCTGTTGAACCTCTGGGTATTTTGAAAAGTAATCAACAGTAAGGAGAAATGACCGACCTTTGAACTCGAATATATCCACACCCAGCTTGTACCATGGAAGCTCTGGCAGTTCATGGGGTTTCAATGGTTCTTTTTGGTTCTTTGGCATTAGCTGCTGGCATACTGTACATCTTTCGACCATGTTCTGGATCTCTGTGGACACGCCAGGCCAGTACAGGTATCTCCTTGCATGTTCATTGGTGCGTTGTATTCCATAACTTATTTCTGACTCTTTTTTTTTCTTTTTTTTCTTCTTCTTCTTTTCTTCTCTTCTTAGCTCATTTCAAAATCACTGAATCTAATTGGCTTTTTTACAAGCCTCCCACTCCTAGTACGATTTCCTAGCTCAGTGTTTTCGGCCACTACAGTTTGATCTTGCACATTGTCTTTCTGGACAGTCCCTTCTGTGTCATCTCCTTCAACTTCCTCCACAACACCTGTTAGATCTTTGTCTTTGCTTGTACGCAAGTGTCTCCTGTTCCTTCTGTATGTCTGACCAGAATCTGTCACAATGTTGTAGGAACGAGGCTCCGGCCTTTGTTCTGTCACCACTGCCGGCTTCCAACCCTGTGATGTTTCCACTCTGACGACCGATCCCGGCTGAATCACAGACAGAGGTTTGGCATGTTGGTTGTAGTAACGTGCTTGCCTCTGCTGTTGCTGTACCAACCTTTTCTGTACATCTTTAGGGTGCTTAGGTTTCAGAGCCACACTGGCTACTGGAAGAGTGCTTCGTAACACCCGGCCCATGAGCAATTCAGATGGTGAGTATCCAAGACCCGTCACCGGAGTGTTTCTCAGTGATAGAAGTGCGAGATGTGGATCAATCTGAGCTTGCTCAGCTTTCTTTAGCATTAGCTTGATTGTTTTTATGGACCGCTCTGCCATCCCGTTAGACTGTGGGTAACCTGGG
>NW_015645060.1:0-1545 GCF_001515625.1 Sinocyclocheilus rhinocerous
GGAACCAGTACAATCCCGCCGTGCTATGCTAGAGGAACGACTAATGCTTGAACTTACCTTAAAGAGCAGGTCATATGGTTTTTTAAAGTGTCCTAATATTGTGTTGGAGTCCCCTACAACAGGTTTAAATGCATCTAAGGTCAGAAAACACTGTAATTTTCCCAGAATATACATTTATACATAGAGTCATTTGTCCATGATTTCGAAACGGTTCGTTCGATTCAGTTCTGAGCGAAATGTCTGTAAACCCCTCCCTTCCATAAGCCTACTCTGCTCTGATTGGTCAGCTGGCCAAGCCTGTTGTGATTGGCACAAAGAGGAGCGCTTGAGCAAGTTAGCGAGTGATACCATCTGTGTTGCCAAGTCCGCGGTTGTTTTTGATGTCGCGGATTATTTATTTAAAAAAATTATCATCACATTAATATCACATTTGCAATCGAGCAGATATTCAGGAAAATGGCACTTTTGCTTTGGGCATTTTTTGCCCACTTATCTTTAATGTTAGGCACATTCTAACTGCATTCTAATAGGCTACATCACAGTGAGTCGTTGCCTTCCATCATGTTCATCACTAAGCAACTGCATGCAATGTAAGATAGCATACAGTTTTGGGCTGGGGTGCATTAAATGCATTTATCAATTCAACCTTCCTGACCTTCAGTCAGCAAAGTGGTTCATTGTTGAAGCTGAATGTCTACTACTTAAAATATATATTTTTAATTTCTGAAAAACTTTTATGTAAATTAATATTTTACTATGACAGGGTGGACATGTTAAGCTTGGCAACATGTAACTACAAACACAATCTGATGAAAATTAGGAAATATAAGTGTAGATGCTTGGTGTACTTGCAGCAGATGTTTTAACCTCCACTGAAGAAAGGCAAAATGGGGGTGGAGATTTCATGGAGTAGATCAGAGGGTTTCTTAAACGGGCATTTACAACATGACAGGGTGGACAGCAGTTTCAGGGACACGTGCTAAATGCTTAATATTATTATGAAAATACAATATAAATGAACAATCTTTGAACAATCTTTATTTAACCACTTTTTACACTCATTGAAGTTAGCTGAGCTGCGTGAGGGACATGCCAAAATCACACACATCCAATCAAAGAAAATGGTATAAAATGAGAAAAATACATTTCAAGAGACTGTAGTTGTAGTTATATGTGTGCAAATGTTTGGTCATTGTACTTGCAGCAGATGTTTTAACCTCCACTGAAGAAAGGCAAAATGGGGGTGGAGATTTCACTGAGTAGATCAGAGGGTTTCTTAAAGGGGCATTTACAACATCATGACAGGGTGGACAGCAATTTCAGGGACACGTGCAAAATGCTTAATATTATTATGAAAATAGAATATAAATTAACAATCTGACTTGTTTTATTAACAACTGGTTGAGGGCAATACGAATATTTAAAAATTATTTCAATATTGTGTTATTTAACCACTTTTTACACTCATTGAAGTTAGCTGAGCTGTGTGAGGGACATGCCAAATCACACACATCCAATCAAAGAAAATGGTATAAAATGAGAAAA
>NW_015645061.1:0-6645 GCF_001515625.1 Sinocyclocheilus rhinocerous
GAGAATAAAGTCGAAATACTAAGAGAATAAAGTCGAAATACTAGAATAAAGTCGAAATACTACGAGAACAAAAGTCGAAATATTACGAGAATAAAGTCGAAATACTACGAGAATAAAGTAGAAATATTACGAGAATAAAGTCGAAATATTACGAGAATAAAGTCGAAATGTTTTGAGAATAAAGTCGAAATACTACGAGAATAAAGTCGAAATACTACGAGAATAAAGTCGAAATACTACGAGAATAAAGTCGAAATGTTTTGAGAATAAAGTCGCAATACTACGAGAATAAAGTTGAAATATTACGAGAATAAAGTCGAAAAACTACAAGAATAAAGTCGAAATACTACAAGAATAAAGTCGAAATATTACGAGAATAAAGTCGAAATACTACGAGAATAAAGTCGAAATACTAATATCGAAATGCTTCTTTACTTTACTTAATCATGTGACACTTTGCCCTGAGTTGTGTTTCAGTTATATTTCTGTTTTCCTTAGGGTTATTTTCTCCATTATTATTAGACATTTTACTAAGTAAATATTTTTGGCTAGTAGATCTGTGTAATTACATGTCTAAGACATAAAATAAACATGACATGGTTGAAAACACTGAACAGCCCCTCGGTCTCTCTGACCAAAGCTGTATGAATATGTTACACCATGAATAAGGTTTTCACACCAGTGCGATTGTACACATTAATATTCACAAGGAAAACACTTGTTTGTAGGATTAAGAGATTAACTCATGGGCTAATGGAAATATGTGTGTATCTGTGTAAATATATCTGTGAAAGAATAATATGTAGCTTTCTAGGTCTAAAGTTTGACACCTGTGGCCCAACTTATGTATTACTTAAATAACTTACACCAAAAGAGCAACTTACAATTGACAATAGTGTTCTTGCTGTCACTCCTCCTCATTTGTTCCATGGTAAACTTCCCTCCATTCTCCATCATCGTTCCTTCAATCTTCTGCAGTAGTTCTTGTACCTGATCTTGTGATTTACTCTTGTTTTCGAAACAGTGAAACTTTCCTCCACATTCAGTCACCAGTCGCTGAAGATCTTCATGGTTTTGTAGATGTTCATCAATGGTCTCCTCCAGCTCCTCCAGATCATCTCCATGTGTGAACAGAATCATGATGTACTTCTGAACTTCAGGACCTAATAAACACTTAATATAATCCAGGATCTCTTCCTCTTTTTCCACATGTTCCTCTAAAGGAACTGTGATCAGAACTGAACTGAGACCTGCTGAACATTGAGAGACCAGCTGCTCTTTCAGTTTCTCCAGCTTGTCTTTATTCAGATCTGGAACCAGTAGGTCTGGACAATCAATCACATGCACCTGCTTCTCTCCAATCTGGGTTACTTCTTTACAAACTTCACACTCATGCTTCTTTTTAACTTTAAACTTTCTTTCTCCCAGTATCGTGTTTCCAGATGAGCTTTTCCCAGAACCCTTTCTGCCCATCAGAAGAATCCGGATCACTGGATCATCTGGACCTGCTGACATATCTGAAAGAGATAATATGGAGTATGAATGTAAATATAATGTCAAGTGTATTATCAATGCATTATTCTTGAGGCACAACATGAAAATGCTGCAGCCATTTTCAAAAATTGGGCCATTTTTTGTTGTTGTTGTTTTGCAGTGAAAACCCACCACCAATCACGATTTACTGATGCAATTAGAGTTACTGACATTGAGAATATCATTACCTGTTAATATTTATGTGCATAATTACTGGAACCCTTGAACTAAAAATGTGTATATCCAGCAAAATAATGTGAAATCAGGCATTTTAAAAACTAGCAAATATTCACCCTAATATCCATTAGATTCATTATTTTACTGACTTGGATCTTTGAATCTCGTTCAGGAAAATGAACTAATCTTTTTTCCAAGTCATTTTGTTCATTTCAGCAGAATATAATTAAAATGTTAATATGTTAATAGCCACATTTCCCAACCCAATTAGTTATGCAAACGTTGATCACAAGTGGGTTTATATAGTTTTTATCAGTTTTATTTTGATAAACATGACACAAAATAACTTAATTATGGTTAAATGAAAAGTAATAGTAAAAATAACAGTATAAAAAGCATCAGCTGAATGTCCCAGAATGAAGAAGAAACCCGCGTGAACGTTGTCGTGTGTTAATCTGGCCAATCAAGTAGCCGTGTCGTGTAGCTGTGCCATCATCTGGCCTGCGTTCAGCCCCGACAAAACGGTGCAAAACGTGTTTTAAACGGAAACGGTGGTGCGTTGAACACCCTGTTCTGATGACGCAGGACTTGCAGCTATGGCAGCGGAGAAGGCCATTCTTTGTGTTCTTTTTGAAGAATTTTTGAAGCCTGATGAAATCAGTATAAATACCTGTTTAATACTGCAAAATATGCTCGATGGTACAGTCACTGTCCTTGCCATCCAGAATAAAAGAGAGCATCCCAATAGAGTGAAGGGATTTGTGGAAACTGTGGTTCCTAATTATTGTGATCCAACATTTGCCTCGCATTTCAGGATGAAAAGACAAACATTTCAGGTGAAGGATAATCCACTTTTTACCTCCGAGACTGTGTTATGATCTATATGACCTTATTATTTTTATTGTGAGTATTAGGCTTATTGTGTTGTGCTATGTTATTGTAATATTTACCATTATATTATCAGAGGAGTATAGAAAAGTTTATGAAAGTGTCACTCCACAATACAATAGCAAAATATATAAATATGTAGGCATATAGTTGTCACGGGCAGGGTGTTCCAGAGACCAGGCAGGAAGACGAAGATGACGAATAAACGGATATTTAATGACTAGACAACAGGGAATTCAGACAGGGTAGACATCAACATTCACAATAACCGACAAACTCGAATACAAGAGACAGGAACACAGATAGGGCAGATAACGAGGGGCAGACAGGTGAGCACAATGAGGTGATTAACTAATAACGAGAATAGGAACAACCAAATAAGGACACAGAGGGAGAAACCACAATCAACAGTCCACAGGGGTGTGACAATAGTATTTTTATGTTACATTAATCAGTGTCTAGCACACCTTCCTAAGAAAAGGATATGGACCAGAAGACATTGCAATTACTAAATGATATGTAGACAGACTTAAATAATTTCCAGATCTATACTTGAGCTCTTATTATTTCAGTTATTTTGCCTTTAATGTAAATAAACATGTGCAAACAATATACTTGCTCTTGTGAATTTATTTTGATGTTAATTACATTGTGCGAGCTGTCTCTTTAATACCGCGTGGTTTGTATACACTTTGATGGCATACATCACAGTCATGTGGCGTTAGTGTGGCAATACAGGAAAAAGTCTGTGCCGGTTCTTGTACCTTACCCACAATTAGGCGGAATTATGGAAAACGGAAAAAGATATATAAGGAGTAAAACGGAAGTGATGGTGCATGTGGGAAAGGAAATCTAAGTGTTACCTGACGGCTTATGCATGTGGCTGCTGCAGCTTAGTGTGCTGGATTTTGTATGAATAGACTGGGTGCGATCGCCAAAACCACAAGAAAATTGGTTCCGCATGGTTTGCCGGTTGCAATATATCTCCGCTGTCTCAAGTCAGACAAAAATACCAAGCAGCATGTACTGCTTCAAGTCAGACACCAATTGGTCTGTGCAACGTCGCTTCAAGTCCAACACACTTATGTATAGTTATGAATGGAAGCAGCATTGCCAACTATTTTCAATGGAAAGTAGCTGCTTGAGTGTGAAAAAGGGGGTATGCAGAAGGACGTTAAATGCCTGGGGGGTACGTGACTGCAAAAAGTTTGAGAACCACTGACCAAGACCATATGAATAACAAACTCTAAATGGATAATTAATCATTCTTTTGGACATCAGTGTTTAATTTGCTAACATTAGCCATTCGAGGAATGCTTTAAAACCAAGCAGAATCCTCTGCCGGCTGGAACTATTTCATTACTGTAAGTTAATGTTGTTAAATATAGAAAAACATTTTACATTTAAGTAATTTACAGAGTATTCTTGACCTCATTATTGAAACACAAAATTATTAATAAAGTAATCAAGCACCAAAAGAAGTCCGTACTAATTCTCTATTGGTGCGTTCAAGTCATGTTGGCAATATTGTGTTTACAAGCTAAACGCACATGAATGCCACACTGTAAAAAATCCAATTAACAAAATGTTGGAAGGGCAAACATATTTAAGTTGAGCTAATTTTCTTGCTTGGGCTTAGTTGAGAAGACATATTATATTAAGTCTACACAAATATATTTTAAAAACATTGAATGAATGATTATTTTCAAATCCAAATCAACATTCAGAATGCTAAATGTTAACAAAACTAATAAAAACAAATCCAGCCAACACATGCACGAGCCTGAGTGACTTCGTGGGAGCAACAGCGCCGCCATCTTGTCAAGTTCACGTGTCAGGTAAGTGCCACTAAATAAATGTTATTTTTTAGACTAAATTTATCGACAAAAACGTACAGCATATCCGATGTTTTTGAGTGGATATTTAGAAGTGTTTTATAAGTTGCATGTCCGAAGAAAAATTTATATTTATGTGTATGTAAAGTTAATGCGTCAGGTAAGTTAAGTGGCACTGAATAAATATTTGTAACATTACTTAGACTGAATTTATCAAAACTTGTATATTAAAAAAGGTGTAAACGTATTATTTAAAACTTATATTTATACACAAACGTACAACATATATAGAAACATTGAATACGCGTTTTATGAATATGTCTGAGGGAAATTAGCTGTTTAAGTTAAGGGAACGTGGTTTTTCTTCTTGTTTAATCCATAAAACACTTAATGTCAAAACTGTGTTACTATAATGAATTTTAGGTTTAATTTTGGCATGTTGTATGATATTTTTGTGTTTCCGTGAAGTGAAAAGATGGCATGAATTGATTGCGCGGTCTTTCTCTTTTATAAGCCATTGATGCTTAATACGACGAAACGTGTAATGTAAACGAAATGTGGGCATGTTGAATGGGTTTTTGCGTGTGCAAACTTTTGCAATTGTACCGTGAAGTTAAAAGACAACATTAAACGTGACTAACAACCAGCCTTGCTGAAATCTCGCTTTTTTTTTCTTCAAACGAGCTAAACTCCAAATGGCGTTTCTGTTCTCGTGAATGGCACTTTGGAAGGAGTTCGTCATTCTGAATGAGAATAAACAACTGAATCCTTTCACAAGGCCGTTTCAAAGCAGGGTACGTCTCAGTCAGTTCCCTAGGTAGTGAAGGGGCACCAAACACTGCCATGTGACCAGACCGCTCCACTGCAACTACATAGTGTGTGTGTGTGTGTGTGTGTACTTTCAACACTAAGACCATAGGAACCAGACCAGTCCTCTGCACAATCTGACTTTGCTGCAGCCTGCAATTAAACTGCTGGTTTCGTCTGGCCAGAGAAGAAAAATTTAGTTTTGGTTCCTTCGACACATGATTTTTTTGTTTAATACTGTAAAGCTGCTTTGACACAATCTGTAGTGTAAAAAGCACTATGTAAATACAGTGACTGGAGTTTACTGGACTCAGTTCAGCTGAACTGTAACATCTGGTTCATTTATTTTTTCTGACTTCTGCCTCATTTTAAAGATGTAATTGTGAACAGTAGTAATATTTGTAAATGTTTGTTTGCAAACATTTTGTTTAACTTGTTTTTAGTAACTTTTTTAAGTTAATTAAACAAATGTTTAAAATAAATTTTGCAGTTGTATCACAAATGTAATGTTTGACAACTGGAGCGCATTAAAAGGACCCATAGGAAAGAAAAATCAAAAGTGTGATCTCTTTAACACCTCAAATATTTATCCAAGACAGAAATGAGTTTACTTTAAGATCGAATGGAGATTTTTGCTTGAGTCACCTGCTTCTCAAACTTGTCTCCTGAGACAACAACATCACACACTGTGCTCAGATTATTCTCCTTAGCTAGAGACTCTGGGGGTCTCATATTTGTCTCCTGTAAAGCTTTAGAAGAGATCTCAACAACTTTACAAAGTGTGCATCAAGTCAAGTACTTAAAAGGCACTAAATAAAGGGGGAAAATCATAAATTCAGAGTTACAGGCTATATTGAGAGAGAAATTATGCAGAAATAAGGATAATGTTACTTTTTATAGGTCAATGTTTATGTACTTAGGCACATAATTTGTTGTTGGAAATATTAATGTACCGGATGCCTTAATCAAAACTGAGCTTTCTTTGCTGAAAGGCACATAAATGGCTTATGACTCAGTCTTGATTATTAATTGACTAATTTGATTATTAATACATATTATATGGAAGCAATGTTTGAGCTCATAGTGAGGCATTTGACTTAGTGCACACTTTGTAAAGTTATTGTGATCACTTCTGAAATTTAAAGGAGACAAATGTGAGCGCTCTCGAGTCTCTAGTGTAGGAGAAAAATCTGAGCACAGTATGTGATGTTGTTGAGACCTCTTTTAAAGCTTTAAAGAAGACCAGTGCGACAGTGTTAGAGTTTTTGTCTCAGGAGACAAGTTTGAGAAACAGGAGATTCAAGCAAAAGTTTCCATTCAGTCTTAAGGTAACCTCATTTCTGTCTAGGAGAAATATTTGAAATGGTAAAGAGATCTCTTTTTTTATTTTATTTGTCTTCCCTCT
>NW_015645061.1:6714-31596 GCF_001515625.1 Sinocyclocheilus rhinocerous
TTTTATTTTTCTTCCCTCTGGTTAGCTTCAATGTCATTTATCCACACCATTTCAGTCAAAGACAATACATGCATTGTTATATTTGAAGTTGTTTTATGTAGTGTTTTATTGCACAGTAATATTACATACATGCAAAAATGGGAAGGCACAACTGCACCTCAGACAACATGGGCTTGAATCCCAGCTAAAGGTACTTTCCTGCTCCTGTTCAATTCTCACCTGTCCAATTGTTTCCTGTCTCTACTCCTACTGTGGCCATTAAAGGTGAAAAACCCCAATACAATAAAATAAGCAACAGCAACCCCTGAGCAGTAAAATGTTTTTATAATGGAGTCTCGCAAGAGATTACAGCAAGACAATAAAGAGATCTCCCCATCTGAGACACTGTTGAGACTAAAATGAGAGATATATGAGAATCACAACTAAGTCTACTGAGGTTAGAAAGAGCAACCACTGAGCAATAGAATATTCCTATAATGGAGTCTTGATAGAGATTGCAGCAAGACAATAAAGAGATATTCTATGTTCCTTCCACCATATTCTCTGTTTTGACTTTTTTTTCTCAAATATTTCTCATGTCTCATTTGTGTCTACTTTCATTTCTCCTAAGGAATTTTAGGAGAAACATCTGAAATGCTGTTGGTACTGAAATGAGAGCTATATGAGAATCTCATCTAAGTCTCCTGAGCTTAGGAAAAGCAACCACTGAGCAATAAATATTTCCTATGGGGATAGTTCACCCAAAAATGGAAATTTGCTGTTATTTTTCTGACCCTCAGGTCATCCCAGATGTCAGTGACTTTTTCTTTAAATAGAACAGTAAAGAAGATTTTTATCTGAAACGGTGATCCGTGGCGATTCATATACTGCACGTCTGTGGCTGCCGGTTTTTGATTGTTTAGCTTCAATGTGTCCTCAGGAGCCTTTGGTAATTTGGTCTGGTCTGTATATGTTTATTTGACTCTCAAAAGCCGGCAGCCAGAGACGTGCAGTTTATGAATGGCCAAAGACAAAGGTTTCACCTAAAAATTTCCTTTACTGTTCAATTGAAGAAAAAAAGTTAACTGCATCTTGGATGGGTTTAGGGTGAGTCAATTAACAGCAAATTTTCATTTTTGGGTGAACTATCCCTTTAAGCCTGCATGTTTAGTCTGTATGACAAATGTTATAAATGCAGATTGTTATTAAATAAAGGCTATTATGTGTTGTAATGTGTGTGTTTTTAGTGATTGATAGACACCAGTTAATAATTTTCCTCAGTATAACTCAGTATAAAATATAATAACTAGTTCCACAGCAATTTATTATGATGCCCAAATAATAAATCTTAGTTGAGGTAACATATGAAACACATGGAGTGAATGGTTACATTTTAATTGACCTAATTTGCTGTAGTTTTCTAAATGTTTGACCAATTAAAATATTTTAGTTGAATGGACTTTAAAACTAGTTCAGTAAAGGTTGAGCCAACTAAGAAATAACAATTCAGGCAACACTTTGAAGACAGAAATTTACTGAACGTAAAATTTCTGTGGAACTAGTTACTAAATAATAATTAGTTGAAACGGCTTGAATTTTTTTACAGTGCACCGTAAAGTTGTTACTAGTATTTTGTTTAAGGTCCAAGTTTCCTAATTGGGGGCAACTCCGTCAGAAAACATTTTGAAGGCAAAGGATGCAGCCTGTGTATTTACAGTAAATTTTAAGTTATTTAAATAATTAATAAATGGTTGCAACAGCCTTTTAGTTCAGTTTTTAAATGCTATTGTTTAAAAAGTTCTTTATTGACTGACATTTCATAGACGTTTAGTTGTTATGTTTTCAAATTGTATGTATGTATCTGTGTACGTGGGCATGCAATATGTGGGGGACATGTCCCTTCCACTTTTAATAAAACGTAAATTCATCCCCCGCACTTTTTTTCGGGCAAGTGCGTTCATATAGAGTTAGCAAGGGCCAGTGTGAATAAATCTAGATTTTAACACAAAAAAACAAAATAGTCTATGTATGACCCGACAAATTATTCATATCCAAAATGAGACGATGTTAACATTACAGAGCTAAACACTATGTTTCATTCATACTCGAAGCCGGAGGGCGCTCTTGCTCAGAAATTCCAAAACTGACTCATAGAAGTAATAACTCATGATGTTCCAGGAAATGCCTAATATGGGAAAAGACATTACACTATACTGCAATGCTAATTGACATAACATTTATTACAGTATAGAAACTATTCTGCCTTATTATGTGTTTGTATAAACCAATCCTAAAATTGTCATTAGGAAAATGTAAGAAAAAATACTATAGAATACAAATTATTGGTTATTGTCCAGCAGTGTACTTGATTTGAATTTCTTAGCCAATTAAAAGAGATAAGAAAAATAAAGGCTGTCAATTAGACAAAAGTCAGGAATACATTTTTCTTTTTTCTTTTTTTACATTTCTGTCCCCCTCACTTCTGAAATGATGGCTTGACAAATATATAAAATTTGTTTTTAGAAATAATCATTTTGAAGAGAGGTTGATTTTCTCAGGCCGATGGTTTGTGTATAACGTGACATTTGTTTGACATTAAAATTATTTTTATTATTAAATTGGTACAAAGGGTTAAGCAAAAAAATGTGATTATGTCTTAGAAACTTTTATACAACTTTTATACACATTGCAGATGCAGAATGATTGCTCTACACTGTCTGGTACAGTATTTTGAGTGTGCCTGATTTTCCTAAAAAGAATCAAGATTGTCCCTTGTTTTCCTTTTCTGAATTGACCATATGCACGATTATTTCCTGGTTTTAGATAAGCCAGCTCAGTCACTTCCGGTCAACTGTACTGTGCCGTAAGGGGAGCGCCCTTTGCTCGGTTTCTCTACATAATCCATTCACAATTTGGAGAAAAGTTTTGTTTGTCTAAGAGGACCAAACGTCCACATATACCGTTTCAGGAATGACAAGCGCGAATGTTAAATTTACGCGAGTGAATCCGCTATGATTGCTATGATTGACAATGGCAACAGAATGAATCATCTGACGAGCCGATGTCAAAATAGAGCTGTGCATTGAGTGATTCAGACTAAATTCAGACTAACAAAACTACAGCAGCAAGTCTGTGTTGGATAAAACTTAAACGATATAGTTATTAAATTAAATCTAAACATTTCAAAATATTTAATGCATTATTTAATTGTTATACCAACTTATTTAATTTGTCTATATAGGTATTTAAATAATTCAGCATTATAGGCTGATGTCTGGCCTTATTCATGTATTTCTTTAAATGACAAGTGACTTTGTGACTTCCTGCACTTGCTATACTCAATAAATCAAAAGACGTGAAAAAAAAACGTGTTGAAATTACAGCTGCAGCCAATGAGTGATCCTCTGCTGCCATCTCCTGGTTATAACGGTACTATCACTTTCATCTTAAAAAGTCTTTCTTTTTCGCCAAGAGACACGTTTTTGGCACATTACTTCACATCATCTTCATGAATGAAAAGTGAACCTTTAATAAAGTGAATTTTACTGCACAGAGTTGAGAAATAATAAAGGCTTTACAATTTTATAAGATTTTAAAAATGTGTTCATGGCTATGAAGGTAAGATATTGATTATCGAGAAAACCATTACAATGTTGTTTAAGAGATTAGCCTAACTGTCATGAATCCGGTCTATGAACTTCCTTTCACTCACCACCAGAGGTCACCCGCTCACTACATGGACTCTCACACTACACAGACTGTTACACTATACCCTGGACTACATTTCCCATCATCCATTGCACTGATTGCACACAGCTGTAACCAATCACACGCTCACCTGAAAGCTACTAAGAACACACAATATATAAATCAGTCTCACACCATCATTCAATGCCGAGTATTGTCTGTGTTTATCGTTCTCTGAGTGATAGCACTTTATGGAGCCATTTCCCTGTCTTAGTTCCTAGTCTCAGTTCCTAGTTCTAGTCTTAGTCTAGTCTCGTTGTGTCTCCTGGTTTCTGATTCTTGTCCGCGTATCTTGGATTTACCTTTTGCCTTGCCGTTTCGGACTGTGTTTGCCCCTCGCCTGGACTATTGCTCACGTTTACGGATTACCTCTCTTGTCAAGCCCTCTGGATTATGTTCGCTGTCGTCTGACTCAAGCCCGTTTTGGATTGCTCTTTTGTCTTGCCTGTGCCATACCTGTTTGCTGTTGTTCGACCCTGCCTGTGTTTTTTGACCATGTTTATTAATAAAAGCTTGCATATGGATCTGCACGCCTCTCGTCTCGTCGGCTCCGTTACACTAACTGCCTAAACAGTTACGATAGTGTTTATTTGGCAGCATTCAAATGTACAGTTACGTGTCTGGGTACTTGATTAACAGACTCTATAATAACATGAAACTGTATGTTTCTGTGAGAGTCATATAGCACATATAAAATGAGCTTCACCGGAAGATTACGAGCTGGCTTATCTTTACCCGGAAGTTCTAAATAGTGCTCCGTGCATATGGTCAACTGGCAACCCTATGTTTAGCACAGACTGCTGCTTCAGTTTACGAGGCTGACGAATGACTCGGACCCGAAGATTCGGGAGCTGAACTAATCATTTCTGTTTCATGTAGCTAGCTACACAAGCTGTTGCGCATGTGCGATCAACACAAAATGAACGAATCACTCCCTGAGACAACTCGTTGCTCCCGACTCATATTAAAGATTTGTTCAAAATGAACGAATCATTCAAGAACGACACGTCACTATGGGCTAGATGCTTATCTCCGCCATCTTATTGAAAAACTGCCTGTTAAATTGTCAGCTTTTCACAGGCAAGTACTTTTGGCTTGGAAGTTAATTTACAAGCACAATTTTTCTCCACACATATCTCCGCCATCTTATTGAAAAACTGCCTGTTAAATTGTCAGCTTTTCACAGGCAAGTATTTTTGGCTTGGAAGTTAATTTACAAGCACAATTTTTCTCCACACCAGTATTATATCTGGAATAATTGTAATATTCTGTATAAACACAAGAGTATATTTATGAAAACCTGGTTTGATAAAGGGATTCTTTTGGTAGGACAGTTGTTGATTTCTCAGGGGTAGTTGACGATTATGATAAATTTCTTTCATATTTTAATTTCCCTGTAACGCCAAATGAATATGCCTCTGTAATTGGAGCTATCTCTTCTAGTATTGTGTCTTTATGTAGAGGTATTTCATACTCTAAACATGCTTCTTTACTTCACCCTGCTGACACTTTCCAGTAGCCCCTCACTGCGGAACACAAGATCCAGGGGGCGGGGTTGGATCCACATCTAGGGGGTGGAGATTGGTAAGTTAAGGGGTTGAGATGGGTAGGTTTAGGGGCGGAGATGGGCGGGTTTAGGGGCGGAGATGGGTGGGTTTAGCTTTGGATATGGGTGGGTTTAGGGGTGGAGATGTGTAGGTTTAGGGGTGGAGATGGGTGGGTTTAGGGGTGGAGATGGGCAGGAGTTGGATTTGGATCCAACCACACCCCCTGGATCTTGTGTTCTTCAGTGAGGACCATCTCACACTTTCTGTGGCAGAATTTGTTTTTCATCTAGCAAACAAAATAATAATAATAATAATAATAAGGCTATACGTTTATTATTTCAAAAAGTAATTGTTAGTAAACTATGTGCTATTTTCTATTCTAAGTTTATTGAAAATATTAACTGGAGGAAAGTTTGGGTATTTCCTAATAAATATCTCATTACAAATAAAATAAAATACAATTAATTTAAGATACTGCACAAATGTTACCCTGCTAAGCATTTTTTAACCAGATTTATTGAAGATATAGATGTAAATTGTTAATTCTGTTCATTACACCCAGAAACAGTACCTCATATTTTCTGGCATTGTCAATTTACAAAGAGCTTATGGTGGGAGGTTTCTATATTTATAAATGACAAAGTGTTGTGCAACTTTCTTTTACTATATGAACGTAATATTTGGCTTTGTGAGCTATGACAAGAAGTTTGAAAATGAGGCTTACATTATCAATCTCTTGATTATACTTGTTAAGTTTCATATTCATCGTTGTAAATTCAGCAATCAGAAACCTCTTTTTTCTGTGGTACTTAAGGAATTAGATATCTATAGAAGCACCATTAAGGAGAGTACAAACAAAAAAGCTGTAAAAACTGTGTATTTATTTGGTATATTTAAGTTATTGTGATTTAGCAAGGCCTTTCATTATTTTATTTTATTTTAATTTATTTGTTGGTTTTATATATACACATGTATAATTAATATGTACTTTTTATGTTTTTTTGTATACCCTTGGCACTTTTGTTTTGTATTTGCTGTTCAAGCATTAATAATAAAAAAAATTATTATATTTTTTTTTTATTCCGCCATCTTGGATTTCTGGTCTAGCGAGTGTGTGCATAGATGGACTACTTCCAGTTGTCATGGGCTGCGATTGATCTTCATAAATATCCATTTCTCAATTGTGCACATTGGCCTACATCAGTTTGTTCCATCATCATTTTCACATTTTCACAACATATTTTAATATTTTAGGCTACACATAGTTAATTTTGCATCAAACTATTTTTTTTATTAAAAAAGGCTGTAAAAGGATACAACTAATACATGACTAATTTAAAGATTTGTTTTATCTGATAATTAATGCAAAATAAATCGTAAAAATATAGTCTACATGCGCTGCTTATAGACATGATTTATGCAACAGATCTTTCACAAAACAGATACATATTAATAAAAACACACAGGGAAATACAATTGTACAGTTACAGTTAGCTATAAATTATGTTATCAAATAAAGTTAATATGCAGAAATCTCTGAGCGTCTAGTCGCAAACCTGATCTTATAAGTAGCAGTCAGAACAAAATCAACTCTACGAAAATGTACAGTATTGCACATTTGAGTGGTTTGTGTTTGAATGAAGAGATCCCTGTGGATTAACCACTGACGCTGAACCGCATAATCAACAGAAGAAAGAATGAAGCAATCTCCACGTTTCATCTTGATGAATTTTCACAGAGAGGTACGCAACAATGTATTTGATATACCACTATCCGCTATTTAATTTGAAAAACATTAATTATATCTATCTAGCCAAGTTTCGTATGCAAGTTTTCTTTACAGTAATGCTGCGTTCAAGTCCTCCAGGGACATTCGTACTTACGAGTTGACAAGTCGTAATTAATACGTCAGGTGCGTTCAAGTCAGTTTAGTCGGCACAAGATGGCGGTGTACCTTCTTTTAATAAATTACAAGAAAATACAACAGGGTCTGTTAACTCTGCTTATAGAGCTGACACTGATCAAGGGTGAGTTCTGTCATTGAATTGTATGATTTTAAGCTTGTTTTTGTATGATTTTTTTGAGGAGGACGAGCTAAAGGGTCAGGCCCTGTTACGGTAAAACATCCCAGAAAATAATGAATTTTTAAAAAATCCAAAACATGTCTAAAAACGTTACTGAATTCCTTGATTGCATGTTAACAGTTTTTATGCTAGCATGCTAGCAGGTTGAGTAATGGCAGTTTAAAATGGCCGACCGTCAGGCCCTGTCACATCCCTGTGCGACGGCCTGACAGTCCTGTGACACTGCCTTACAAATGAATGGCATTGTTGTTTTTTATTACCTTTATTGCATATAATATGTATTTAACGCATGCCATAGTAAAACATTATTTGAATAAATAGACATTACACTGTAAATCTGAAGCTTTTTATGCTCATCGACAATTTTTTTATAGATTAACATGTCCTCCATATGACTCAACGTTCAGATTTAAGAATAAGATATTTTTTTCACCCAAGATTTTTACAAGTGGAAATGTACGTTTCTGGTAGAATATCCCATATACTCGTGTTGCCGAAGCTCACCGACGCCATCTTGTGCACCGAGCCCACTCCCAGCCGGGATATATGATCGAACTTCAACGTTGAAATATGGTTGAAATAAGGTCAGTTCTTGTTACGACGTTGATACGTTTAATGCTCAACGGTTGGAAAATGGAATATGAAATATAAAGCAGAAGTACCGTCGATAAATGGATGTTATTGTGGGGAAAAAAGACAAAAATGCATGCATTTGTTCTCTATTATATTTCATAGAAAAAAAACGTATGTTTTGAGAACGAACGATCAAAAGCATTGAAATGTATTTTTCCTCTCATTTCATGATTTCCCCCATAACCATGTCGCCATAAGAACTCCGTAATGTTGCACAATCCTGGCAGGATTCTCTTGCCAGGCGGTGGTTTTGGTCCCGTCGCCATCTTCACTAGGCTATTTCTGATTGCAGATCACAGCGCAACTGCGCAAAGAATGCTTCCTAAAACACAAATGCATTAAAAACATAAAAAAACAAACTTAATATATGTCTGTCATTGCTTATATTATCAATAAATCAACATATTTGCATACAACAGGAAATGTAAACTCACCACGAGTCGAGCTGCTGTTCAGATTACATTTAGATTCTTTCACTTTCGATTCCACGTCATTCTCCCCGCTGCAGTTGCGTCGGTTTTTTTTTTTTTTCTGTTTTTTTTCCCCTGTGCCTGATTCCTGCCTGTTAATTTTCTTTCAGTTGAGAGCAAGAATGAGATGTTCACGGCACACAATGAACCCAAAATCGACATGTACATGTAACACACGAGAAACTGCACAAATAGCGGACAGAAGCAGACACATGAGAGTGTGTTCAATAAACTTTATTCATTCTGTCTGTACAGATATAGTAACTGTCACATGTAGGGTTGTCACCTTCAGTGAAGCAAAATAAGGGACGACCCCCCCCCAAATAAGGGACCCAAGTATGTAAACTTGCAGCAGAACACATTAATATTGTTATTTTAAATTTGATTATTTATAATTATCAATTATTATTAGTCTTCTTTGATAGTTCTGCAGCTGTTACCAGGATGGGATGAATTTGTATTATTTTTTTATTCATTTGCTTAAAGTAGAACTACATTATTTTGTAATTATTTGTCCCATTTTTGTCTAATTAATTTAGTTTTTTTTTTTTTTTACTTTTTAAAATGCCAAATGACATGTTTTGTTTATTTAGCCTTTCTGTTTAACTTTAAAGGTATGGTTCACCCAAAAATGAAACTTCTGTCATAATTTACCCAGGTTTTTCTAAACCTGCATAAAGTTCTTTCTTCTGTTGAACACAAAAGAAGATATTTGAAGAATGTGGGTAACTAAACAGCTGCTGTCCTCAGTAACTTCCATAGTAGAGAAAAAATGCTATCAGAGTCATTGGGGACCAGAAAGAAATTATTACAGGTTTGGAACAACTTGTGGGTGTGTAAACTTTGACACAATTTTCATTTTTGGGTGAACTGTCCCTTTAAGTCAGACAGTCCACCGTGAACAACTGAAATGCTTCTCTGCAAACTGCGCGTTCATCATTAGTTACTGGACGGACAAATTGATAACTTTCCCATTCAGCCCTACATCTGGAGAGTCTTGTGTTCAAAGGGCAGTTGTGAGCTCCAGATGTTTTAAACCGCGCAGGTTTAGCGCATGCTGCTTTGTTGCTTATGATGAGAGAATTTGCAGTTTCAATCAGAATTCATTTAGCACGCGCATGCACTGAACAAAACTCAGCGATTACTAATCTGAACGCTTCTGATTGGCCGTTGTGTTCATTAACTCAACAGAATCCTGTGTGTTTGGGTATGATGTGCAAAATCTGTAAAAACGTGTAAAAAGAAATATGATGTGAGCATTACAGCAATCAACACTTTTCATTTAATTTTAATTTAGATTCATTTCATGTTTCAAGTAGGCCATAGCTTTTTTTGAAAAACCCAGGGACCCCTCAAGTTAAGCCCCCCTCAATTTGAACACTGCCAGTCAGAGTGAGTCTCCAGTAAACAATTCAGTGAATTTACAAGCCTGACTCAAAATGTGCCAAGAATCTCGGAGCTTGAGTGCACCTGTGACTGATAACGTGCAAAGTAAGTTACTAATGCTGAATTTTAGCATTTATTATTGTAAATGAAAACCTTATTTGGCCATACTGTCAGTTGTTTGTGAACTAAATCTGATGTAAAAGCGGGAGCTGTTTATGAAATGCTTGAATGCAAATATGTCCACATTTGTGAATCACCATATCAATGGAGAAGGTAAAAACGAAACATAACATTAAAATAACACAAATTAAGGG
Organism: Sinocyclocheilus rhinocerous; assembly: GCF_001515625.1. Taxonomy (NCBI): domain Eukaryota; kingdom Metazoa; phylum Chordata; class Actinopteri; order Cypriniformes; family Cyprinidae; genus Sinocyclocheilus; species Sinocyclocheilus rhinocerous. The sequence continues at coordinate 16,875 of NW_015645061.1, forward strand.
GCTAAGTAGAAAGCGTGGTCCACAATGTCGATTTATATCTCAAGCCCCTGTTCTGTATATTTTTTGCACACATGAAGTATCAGTAACCTAAGCTGATATTTTAATATATTTAAAATAAAATATGTTTTGATAGTTTATGGCAAGGCCCCTCCCCCATTTTGAACCATATAGAAAATATATAATACAAAATTATTAAATATAAAAGTATAGGCTATTAGTTTACATTTAAAATTACAAAATAAACATTCATCGATCAGTGCTTAAGTACATTAATCAAATACTTTCGTATACTTTTTCTCAAGTAAAATGGAGTAAGGAGTAAAAGGAGTAACTGCTTAACACTTTTACTAGAGTAACATTTTATTAGGGTTATCTGTACTTTTACTCAAGTACTTGATTTGTGTATCTCCACCACTGGGCATCACAATAAGTTTATTAGTTCATGTGTAATCCAAATGGATGGCAATTTTATATTCAATTCAAACACTTAAATAATAGCCTATAATAAAATGGTCATAGGGACAACTTTAATGATACTTTTAGACTGTGTATGTGGGTGTTGTTGAAACTCAGAGAAAATGTGTTTAAATAAATGTCATGCATTCTAGCTTTTATATTGCCATGTTGACTTCTGGATACACTGTTTTGTTTCCTTCCTTCTTCATCCACGCAGGAGAAAATGGCATTAAACCAACTTCTAGGCGTTTGTCTGGATGTATCTGAATATCTGATGTTTCTGCCACAGTGGTTCATAAACATCATTCACCACAGATCCACAAATGTTTTAAATATTCAGTACTAAAGTGGAAAGATCTGATATAAACATTCAATTAAAAATTACATTTATATTAACAACCCCCTCACTGAGTATTATAGTTTCTATAAACACTTTTCCTGATAAAGAATCATGATTTGTAGTGAAATTGACGTCGTTCCTGAAATTATGAGACTGAGATCTTTGCTCAAGTTCAGCACACGAGGCCTCCATCAGCACAACTGTTTACTGTCCTTTCAACTGACTTGTGTTTGTTTCTTGTTCAGTGTTGCATTTAAATAATAGCCTAATTACTAGGCTATTTCATTATGGTACAGCATTAATGGTGTAGTGTGTTTTCACACTAGCGCGTCTGCACCTGAGCGTACAAACACTCCTCCTGTGTTTTACACGGCTGCTGTTGAACCTTTCTGTCGGTGAACATCACTTCTCCGTAATGAAGCTCCTGCTCCTTCTTCTCATTCCTGTTTGTCTGAGGGCCTGTCGAGGCATTTTCCACATCTGCAGAAAGAGAAGGACATAAACAGATGAGATTATAACTATATTATAAACATGATGATTTCTGTTGCATTAATCTTGATAGTAAATGAAGTATTGCATGTGTTTACAGATTTACAAAAGGTGAGAATCAGCGGTGACTTACAACCACGGTTTAAAATCTGCCTGAACTGGGGATAAACTGGTTTACTAAGATAAATATTTCTTATAGGGAAAAACATATTGTGAATTATTCCATTGATTTTTTGTTGTTGTCCCATTAACAAATGTAAGGTCTGTTTTGGGTTTTGTTTCTGGTTTAGGTTTTCATGTCTTTTATTTTTTATATTTATATAAAATATAAGAATATAAGTAAAAAATTAAAGAAAAGTAAAGTTCAGGAATAGTCCATTTCACACTGGATGACAGGGGTGACTGGAAGAGTCCATGTGTTAAAGGCGAACATATTCTACAGCCACCCCAAATTCACAGTGTGAATTTGCCAACTTAAATTGTCTTTGCTAGTCAGGGAGTGGGGGCAGACAAATAATCTTGGTTACAGGTCGGGTGTAAGTCTTGTCTTTGATCCGTATTTCTGCAGATCTAATTCTTTCGTCGGACCCAGGAAAGACCTGAACAATTCTCCCTACGGGCCAAAGAGAACGGGGTAGTTGCTGGTCCACGATCATGACTTTGTCACCGATCTGCAAGTTGTCTTCTTCAGTTTTCCATTTTTGTCTGATCTGGAGATTGGGTAAGTAGTGCTGTATAAAGTGCTTCCAAAAGTGGTCAGCCAAGACCTGGCTATGTCTCCATCTCCTACGGCTTAGGAGTTCAGCGTCCTGATTATACCACTTGTGGTAATGAGCAGGGGTGTGAAGTAACGAATTACAAATACTCACGTTACAGTAATTAAGTCGTTTTTGTCGTTTAAAAAAAAATTATTTAAATTTTTTTGATCCATTTTGTACAATCCGCCTTCATTTAGCAAGTGCACTCGCGCATAAACAATTTTCAAGTTCAACAATACTCATGAGTACTTTTAAATAGGCTACTCTTTTACTCTTACTCAAGTAGTTTTTTGGACAAGTACTTTTACACTACTCACACTACGTTTTTTGGAAGGTAATGGTACTTTTATTTGAGTATATTTTTTTAGTACTCTTTCCACCACTGGTAATGAGGCATCCTGCCGCCCCATCAGCAAGATGTTAGGAGTCACTGGATCTGGATCGGCAATGTCCGAAGAGGTATAGCCAATGGGCTTGGAGTTGAGGATGCTCTCTATCTCTATGAAGACAGTTCTCAGTACTTCTTCTGTAACCGTCGGGGAGCCAATGGCGACCTGAAGTGCAGCCTTTAAGGAGCGTATTTCTCTCTCCCAACATCCACCAAAGTGTGGTGCACTGGGTGGATTGAAGATGAATCTGATCTGTTGGCTGGCGAGTTGGGTTTGGAGATCAGGGTGAAGGGCACTGAATGACTCTTTTAGTTCTCTTTCTCCTCCTTTAAAGTTGGTACCCTGGTCTGCTAGGAGCTCAAAGGGTTTACCACGTCTTGAAATGAATCGTCGTAAAGCCATCAAGAAGGAATCTGTGTCCATACTGGTGAGAATGTCAGTGTGAACTGCACATGATTAAAGATGATTCCCCATCTTTTCTCAGTTCTACGTCCCACCTTTATGGTGTAAGGTCCAAAGCAATCCACACCTGTCGAGTAGAAGACAGGTTGATGGATCCTTAGCCTAGAAGGTGGGAGGTCTGCCATTCTGGGGGGATGTGGTTGTCCCCGCCATCTCTGACACTCTGGACACTGTCGTTGGTGGTTTCGGACTGTGGCTCACCCCCGTATCACCCAGTATTTCCTCCGAAGTTCAGCAAACACCCTATCTGGCCCTGGGTGATGCAGCTGATTGTCATAGTCCTTGATTATCAGTTTGGTGAGAGGGTGACGCGATTCGAGGACAATGGGATGTATAGCATCATCTTCCAGTTGGCTGCTTTGACGGAGCCGACCCCCAACTCGTATGAGTTTGGTATCCTCATTCAGGAGCTAAGCACAGAAAGTGGCTATTTCTTGGAAAGAGCTTACCTGCTCTAAGGCAGGACAGTTCCTCTGGAAATGACTCGTACTGGCTTTGACGAAGGACTGCGAGTTCTGCCTCTTTGTAATCATCTGCTGTTGGGATATCAGTGGCTGCCCCGTTGACTTGTTGGATGTAAGCCTTCAGCAACTCTGGAAGTGTATCATACTTCTGTGGATCAGGAATGGGTGGGGAGGAGGTTGATAGACCACAGAAGACTGGCTTTCTCAGTTCACCGTCTTGATCAATGGTCGTTAACGGCGGCATCTCTGGCCAGTGGTCAGTTGTTTCTCTGAAAAATTTGGGCCCTTTGTTCCATCTGCTTTCCTGGCTTATGTCACAGAGAGATTTTCCCTTGGTGATGTCATCTGCGGGATTCTCCTTTGATGGCACATACTTTCACTTATCAGACTCTGTGAGTTCCTGGATTTCTGCCACTCTGGTGCCTACAAACACTTTAAAACGACAGGAGGGTGATAGCAACCAGTTAAGGACAGTTGTGGAATCAGACCACAGGGTGACACTGTGCATGTGCAAAGTCAGTTCTGTCTTCAGATTTTTTGCGAGCTGGGCGCCAGTCACTGCTGCACATAACTCCAACCGTGAAATGGTTTGCTGTTTTTTCGGGGCTACCCGAGATCTAGCAGCTACAAAGGCTACTTCCACTTTACCTTCAGGGTTTTCAGTTCGTAAGTAGGCCACAGAATCATAGACTTGCTCTGAAGCATCGCAGAAAATATGGATCTGCCTGGTGCTAGTAGGGTAATCCAGTTCTTTGCTGCAGTAACATCTCGGCCACGCAATGTGCTGTAGATCATCCAGCTCACTCTCCCAAGCTTTCCACAAGTTCAACAGTTCCTCAGGCAGTTTGGAATCGTCCCACTCTCTTTTCTTGTCCCATAAGCTCTGTACAATTACTTTGGCCCGTGTTGTGAATGGCGTAATATAGCCAATGGGGTCATACTGGCTAGCGAGGGTATGGTATATACTCCGCATAGTTGGAAGTGGGTGGTTTGTCCAACGTTGCTTATAGGAGAGAGTGTCTGATGAGCAATGCCAACGTAGCCCGAGGGCTGACTCCTGTGCATCTTGATGGCCTTCGCTGAGCCACTGTATTTTGCTTTGGGATCGAGCATCAGCTGGCAAGTGACTGATGACTGACAGATCATTGCTCGCCCACTGTCTCAAGTCAAAGCCTCCTGAACTTAAGAGGTTGCTGAGTCTGTCGACAAAATCTTTCGCTGTTTCACTTGAGGTGAAACTCTGAAGGCAGTTGTCGACGTAGAAAGATTTCTCTATTGAGAACCTTGTGTCTTCAGACTCACTGTTATCCAGGACGTGCTTCTGTAGAGCGAATGTTGCACAGCAAGGGCTACACGTGGTTCCGAAGGGTAGAACTTGCAATTCGTACACGTCTGGTGCTTTGTCTCTCTGAAGATCTCTCCAAATGAATCTCAGCAGCGGTTTGTCTTCAGGTAAAAGGCGTACCTGGTGGAACATCCCACGAATGTCACTACTAATGGCGATGGAATGTTCTCGAAAACGCAGGAGAACTGCCAGCAGAGAAGGACTGAGTGGTGGTCCTGGGAGCAATTCAAGAAATGTCTGTTGTTGTCGCAGTATGGACAGTAAGCATTCACCCCTTCTCTCTTAGCAGCAGCTGGTTTGGGTGGATGAGCTGGTGTGGCTGGGCTGGGTTTCGGGTTATCTGTACCAAGGAGGATGGTAGTGGATTTACGAGGTTGCTTAGAGTCTCTCCTCATCTCCTTTCTCTGCAGTGATGAAACTTTGGGCAAACTAGTATAGTCAGTGTGCTCCTCCTGCACCTGAAGCTCATACTCAAGCCAATCTGCAAAGTCCAATAAGGTGGGGATGATGACGCGAAGAGGGTGAGTGTACCTCTTGAAACTGGACCTGAGGTCATGTGGCAGTTTACTCATCAATCTGGAGACATGTGACCCACACTCCAGCTCAACATTGCCTTTCTGGCCCAGCTGTTCCAGCAAACTAACCAGGGAGTGCACTTGGAGTCCGAACATCCGAAAAGCTTTCACGTCTCCACTGCAAATGTTTGGACCATCCATCAATTCGGCAATGCGCTGTAATGCTAGCCATACATTTTATTGAGGGCTCTCATGGTGTTTGTGAATGGGAACCTTGAGTTGCTATATGAGTCCGCCACAAGGAGTGCTTCCTCCAGTTTCAGGTGGTCAGTGAGGATCTGGTACTTGAACTGTTCTGTTGCATCCTCAGGTAGAATGTTCTCTAGTGCTATCCTCAGTCTAGAGAACTCTCTAGGATCCGGGGGTGACAGGAAGGGGATAGTTGGAGCAGGGCCTCTGTACATCTTTTCCTGTGTGTATGGAGGCTGGTAATAAACTTGTCTGTAGTCTGTGTGAGCGGGCAGCATCCGCTCATGTGCTGGGGTCTTGAACTCTGACAGATGGGATGGAATGTGCTGTGGGGAACGAGGGTACCTGGGTTGAGGTGGGTCGCTGTAATGTGCTGGTGGTGGTACTCTCTCAGGCATTGAGGAAGAAATGTCCATGTTCCTAAAATCCTCAGCCATTCCAGGGTACTCGTCCATTGTAGCTGAGCGCAGTTCTCTCATGGCGGTAGGCGGCGTTGGTGGCTTTGTCCGTGGGGTTGGAGTCGGACAGAACCGTTGTGGGGTCTCTGGGCTCACCACTGGAGTAAAGGGACCTGGAGACGGGACTGGTGAAGTCACTGGCCTGGAGGGAGCTTCCTTTTCTGCCTTAAGACTTTGAAGTTCGTTATGTAACATGGCATTCTGTTGGCGCATCTCCTGTACAGCTGAGATGATCTCTGGAAGCTGGATGGCTTGTCGTCGCAGGATTGCATTCTCTCGTTTCATCTCTTGCTACATGCACAATGGCTCACCAAGCTCGTAGTCCACTAGATGAGCTGGTGGGTTAATCCGTCTTCGTGGACGCACAACGGGCACTTCCTTCTCAGGTTGAGACATCTCTGTAACAATTCACCTCCGGCTCGAAGGACCATGAAAAATCTTATGAATCTGCACTCTATTGCTAGTCCGGGTTTGGGTGAAGGCTACAGTTTGCCCGGTCAGAACAATGATGTCTCACTCAAATAATCCAAATTGTCTCTATTAAATGTGCATAGATGTGTGGTTGGTGTGATGCACGCACACACACAATCGATAAAACTCCTCTAATTTTCACTAATACTATGTATTTTAATCTACAAACTATCTACAATATTCAGTCAGTTTGCCTTCCCGTTCTCATCCACCTGCTCTCTTCTCCGTCACTTCACGAACTCAGATGGAAAGTTCAGGAATAGTCCATTTCACACTGTATGACAGGGGTGACTGGAAGAGTCCATGTGTTAAAGGGGAACACATTCTACAATATTCATATTTATTTACATATTATTTACATGCATATTTATTTATACTTATGTATACATGTATTTATTCTATATGCAATTTATTTATTATTTATTTTTATATACTGTATTTTAATTATTCTATATGCATATTTACTATATTCCTTTTATTTTTATTTTTTTTATTTATGCCATTTATTTCATATGCATATTTATTTATACTATACTATTTATATTAAATGCTCATTTACACACTTTATTTATTGATTCTGTATTTAATTTATTCTACTTATTTTATAAGCACACTACTCTGTTTTATTTATTTTATATACATATTCATTTATACTCTTTATTTAGTGATATTTTATTATTCTGTTCATTCATATGCATTATCTCATTTATACTATTTATTTTATATGCATTATTTATGTATTTCTTTATTTTATTTTCATATTTATACTCTCAAGACTCATCATGACTTTAATATTTTCATTTTAGTGTCAGGGGTGACACATACTGTTAGGACAGCAAAGCAGATAAACCCTTCACTTTCATTTTTTTCACTGTGCTTGAGGCAGCACCAGGGCAGGGTGTTTTTATTAAAACCGCAGATGCTTTTTTTAATCAGTTTTTCTCAAACTACTGTCTCATACTTCAGACTGTGACTCGCTGCTGTAGTCAGTAAGTTTAGGGAGGTTATAAAAGGACCATGACCTCCCAAATGTGTCAAATTCCTATACAGTTGTTATTATTTTTTCAATAAAAGTTGATAGAAATCTTGACAGTCGCTGATTGGCATCAGGGCAAGATTTTCATTTTTAAATCTGAATTATGATTTGTTATCATCTGTGCTATCAATCACTTAAAACCAACTAATTAATACTATTATCAAATAGTAATATTAAATAAACATGTAAGATGTTATATTTGATGTTTTCTGTGCATTAATGTAAATTCTCTCATCATGGAAAAAAACAACATACAGGTTTGGAAATGAAGATGTGGAATAAATAATGATAGTTTTGGGGCGAATTATTCCCTCAGCAACAGAAGCAGTTTGTCTATGAACTGCAGATTAATTCATATTATATTTACATATATTCATTTATCAGATGCTTTAATCCAATCGCATATACAAATGAGGACAAACATAAGTGAATAAAGTGATAAAGGCAATAATATAATACTGTAGGTTCATGAACTCAAGACTGACTTGTGGGTTTGAGCTGATTCTTCTTCTTGTAAACGTAATATGCGATGATGACCAGAACAATAAGAATTACAGCAAGACTTCCCAAAACGATCAGAGCCACTGGATGATCTGTGGAAGGAAAAACACAACACAGAAGCTCAACATAAAAACAGCTTCTAAATATTCATTCATTACAACAGCTAAGTGATAGAAGCCATTTTTAAACATGAAAATATAAATATATATTTTAATATCAATATTCTGATGACAGAGTTTCTGTATGAAAATATGTAGCTTTTTCTGTGCTGTCTTTTTATCATGTATTATCATTCATTGGTTCTTTGTTTTTATAATTCATTTGCATGAGAGTGAGATCTTTGGAGAACATGAGATTGTAATGAGTCTGATGAGAGAGTTTCTGTACCTTCAACAATCACTTGAAGATCTCTAGATGTTTCTGTGCCGTCTGAGTGATCGAGTGTTAATCTGTAATTCCCTGAATCTGCTCTGATCACACGGTTTATTATCAGAGTCCCATTAATGACAGTCACTTCAGATCTGTTATTATAAAGATCACATTCCTTTATCCTCATTGTGTCATTCTTTATTCTACAAACTGGATCATCTGCTGTGTTGTTTATTCTCTTTATGATCTTCAGGTTATATTTACTAGCGTTCAACATCTGCAGACTAAGTTTGTCTTCCAGAGCTGTGTAACAGGGATCAGACTGACCAAACCAGCAGAACCGATCCAGACCTGAAGAACAAAACACACACACACACACTGAAATCTACCAAAATCAACTCTAAAACATTTTTATCTGTAAAATAAGTATCAATATTTAAGAATCCCAAAAATAATAATGTAAAAAATACAATTTCAGCGTGAATTTAAATCCAAAAAAATGGACTACAGACAAGTATTTTCATATATTTTCACAAAATTAATTCTACTATCGAAAAAAACGGTTCACATGAGCTGATGCCACTGAAACATCTGAACTCCGCTCAGCAACCTCAGTTAAGATGATCAATCCTTTAGTCTGATTTACACACTTTCACACATATTTATATTCCAATATGACATTCTGAGACAGAAAATGCTAGCTACAGCCAAATTCACGTATACTTATGCAGTATTCTGTATTCTATTATGTAGCATAAATAGTGTTAGTAGTGTGTTTACACTGAAAAACACAAAAGGAAAAAGTGAACTTTAAATGACCCGATGATGCAACATGCACACAGTTGAACTGAATCAACATCGAACTGAACTGATTTGAATAATGACACTATCGTCTTTTTAAACTCACTTTACAGTTGAATTTGAATTTGTTGAAGTTGCTTTGACATAATCTGTATTGTATAAAGGTGAATAGACTTGGGACACAGCTACCAGATCACTAAAAACTAAAGTTGCTTTAGAAAAATGAAATGTTACAACACAAAGGATTTGTTGGTCTCTTTAATGACACTCTCATCTATATTAATTAATTATTTTGTCTACTAAATGTCCAACAGTCAGCGTACATGCATCACAGGAGAAGTCTGTCATTTTTGTAATTTTCTCCCCCTAAATGCTTTAAGAAAAAGGTCATTATTAACATTTGCTGCAGCTCTACCATAAGCACTTAACTTAAACCAAGGCACTACATGCACACTACATAACATTTCACTTCTTTCTGTTTTTCATTTCTGCTCTAGCTTGTTTCCTATTAAACCTCACAATGTATACTATGAACACGGTTCGCTCTGCATGTGACAAATTGCTAGTTGCTTTGAATAAAAGCATCTGCGAAATGAATACATGTAAATGTAATCTTATATCTCAAATGGAAAGTCTGGGCCAAGGGTAAAATACAATTTAAACAATAAAAGGTATTTTTATGAATAAGTCGACTCACATGCAGCACTCTGCAGCAGCAGCATCAGTCCAAAGATGAGCATCATTTCTCTAAAGTCCAGTTTCAGAAGAGAGTCAGACCGAGTCTCACTGACAGACAGCAGCTCTACGGACACATCAGGAGATTACACGACTTTAACAGAGAAAGAGGAAAGAGGAAGTTTGCTCATAGGAGGGGAAGACAGGCTGTCGGTCAGCAGTTTACACTAACACACTTTCAGCGATAGAGATAACAAAAGAATAAACAAGTGACTCACAGAATTAGTTTAGTATCTAAAATATACGGATATCTTTTTTTTTATGTTGAGAGACAGTTCTTAGTCCAAATCAAATTTGGACTTTGTTTTCCTTATCTGTTAAATCTTTTGGACATTTGCAGGTTTTAATTACAGAAAAGATAAACTACTTCCATCGCTGATACAGCAGAAAAGCAGAAGCACTACAAACCACAAAACAGATCATCAATTAAAAACATGCATGCAGCGTTTAGTGTAAAACCACAGAACCCAAACTACAAACTTCAACAGACCAAACTTATCACGTCAGGTGCAAAAATATGCATACAAATAAAATTGGCATCGCATTTTCTTCCCCAAACAATGTATTTCAGTTGCAGTGGAGTCAGCCATATCGAAAGTGTTCTAGATATAACACTAGGAACAAGTATATAAAAATATGTTCTTGAGAACATCGTATTTTCAGTGTCTGAAACTGAAGAGCGGTGGTTTTCAGACTGGAAGTGAGCAGCAGAACGTGTGAGAATGGTGGTGCGTTCATGCCATGAAAGAGAAGACATTTACTCATTTAAAGGGGTCATACATGCACTTTTACAAGTTGTTGGAACTGAAATGTGTGTTGGCAGTGTGTGTACACAGCCACCCTATAATGATAAAAATCCACCCAGTGTTTTTTTTTTTATCTGGTTAAATGTTTACCCCTTTCTCAAATCGAGCTGATCTCAGATGCCTGTCTGTGTGACGTCACACAGACAGGCCCCTCCGTTTTTGACAGGGTAAAAAAGGTGTTTTTAGAAATTTTAACCAAACTATGTTACAGACTTTTCATTAAGACCCTAAAGAATCATATCAACTTGTGGAAAATGGGCATCCTATGACCCCTTTAACAACTTTATTGACTGGCATTAGTTGCATTTACATGACATCTCTCACACCACGGATATGTGACCAAGTGTTTCCTGCACTGCTCACATGGAAAAACAAACCTACAGTACAGTACAGCACGACCTGCATAGGCCAGTTTATGAACAAATGACTTGTGTGAGTGCGGTTCTTCGTTAGAAAACTCACTATTGAATCAGTCTGGCAAATCCTTCAGTGGATCGAAATCAGAATCGCAGCAAATACTTGTTTTTATAAAAGCAGAAATAATAAGAGAATGCAATTCTAAATTAAGCCTCTGCTGCTCCTGAATCAACATACAGTATGACTCACATTCCACATTAATATTCATCACTGAAAGTAACCATACACCCAGATAACAGGGAACGTTCTCATAACATTGCTGTGGCAAACAGTCCTTCAGTAACATTAATAGAACATTGTTCAAAGTTATCTGGGCTTTAAAGAGATAATAAATAAATTAAAATAAAATAAATACTATGAAAGTAATAAGGCTACCAGCAACTGTTTGGTCACCAAAATTGAGTTTAGCAGAAGAAATAAATTCATACACTAATTGAGGGTGAGTAAATGACAGAACTGTTATTTTTTGGGGGTGAAATAGCCCTTTAGTAATGTTCTCAAAATGTTATTTATCGGCCTACATCGCGTTCACGTAATGTATTTAAACATTCGGCTACTACTTACTAGGTCTTGTTTCAGAATGTTTAAAGAAAATTTAAAATGCTCTCATAATGTTATCAAAAAAAAAAAAAGAACGTTTGCAATAACCAAAAAACTTATGGTGTGTTCAGACCGAGCGGCAACCTCCCGCCCTCTCTCGTGAAGCCAACACGGAAGTGACTTAAACTGTAATTCATCAACTGGCCGCTAGAGGCTGGCTGCAAAAGGGAGTCAATCCCATAGACTCGATGCGAAGCGAATATGCGCATTGTGTCACTCGCTCTAGATTACTCGCGGATGTTTTCCGTGTCACTCGCGCGAATAAAAACATAACTACAATCGCTGTTTTGTACCTGTTATCAAAAAGTCCCAAATACAATGGAAAGCCAAACGCCGACGTGTCTGGGTTCACAGCACCATCCAGAGGAGGATGAATAATGTTAGGATCCTGCATTAATGTGTGTGTTACATTTTACTACTGTATATATACACTGATATTACTATTATTTTTATTATTGATAGCAGCATCTCTGTAGCAATGCTAATAAAATACAACTATCACTACAACTGATTTTAATTGTTTTCTATGCTCCAGACCTATATAATAACAGACGGCTATAATAATGCTCTCTTCCATTGTCTGATTCAACTGGACGTGTCAAGAAGCTCTTCGCTGATTGGCTTGCGCGAGAACGCGTCACGCGAATTTTCCGCTCCAGTTGAAATTTTTGAACTTGCGCGAAAGACGCGATTGAGGCGAATATCGTACGTTCGCGGCAAACGCGTCGCGCATTTCGCGTCATTCGCGTTGCCCGGCGCGAATTCGCCTCTATTCGCGTCTTTGCGTTGACTTTGTATGTAATCTACTTGCGCGAATAATTACATTCGCGTCTGGTGTGAACACACCATTAGAAATAATGTTTTCAGAACTTAATGGACCTTTTTCACAAGACTGTGATGACGCGTTTAACGGTCACCAGCATCGTAAATCTTCGAACGTTTTTCATATTTGTATTTTTTTTTTAAATGTATGTACATTTATAACACTATTATTTGTATTAAATCACCTTTGCATCAAATTACAAAAAAATCAGTTTTTTAAAAAAATGTATGTACATTTATAACACTATTATTTATATTATATCACCTTTGCAACAAATTACACACAAAAAAAAAAAACGGTTAACGCTAATGCTAATGTGTTTCTAATGGGATTGACGGTAAATTTGACATCGTTCTCTCTTCTGACTGTCGTTATCAGTCGCTCTCAAATATTTTTTTCCTTTTATTGAAAGTCATGAAAACACTATCGTGGAGTTTTTCTTTTGCTATTTGAGCAAATGGGAATGCGAAAAAATATATATTTGTGATACTCTCCCATTCACCGCTCTTCAGGTTAACCCAAATATGACGACTTCCACTGCCGAGAAACCCGGAAATGTGAAAAAGGTCCACGGGAACATTGGCAAAACGTTATATTTGATTGCTTAAATTTCTATTGAATTTGCCCGTTTCTGTTGCACCGGCGTGAATTCGTTTCCAATGCCGTTTACACTCAGTTACAGATCAATAACTTGTTTTCAGTATTTTTTTTTTTAGTATTTGATAAGTTTGGGACCGTGTTTATTAATGTTTTTAGATTATCTGTATGTGATCACTGAGCAGTAAACACAAATATTGATTGACGTCTGCGCCTTTCCTCGGGTTGGAAGCATAGACTGTATAAAAACATGGACGTAGTGTCCATGACGTCACCCGTAGGGTTCCGAAGATAGTTTTTGAAGCTCAAAAGTGGGCGGAGCCGGCCGTCGCCATCTTGGCAGTGCATCACCGTGCGTCATAATCGAAAATGGGCAAAGAGGCGGGAGCTGGTTGTTGAAACCACTTTTTAATGTCAGTTACTGTATTTCAACTACTTTAATTTATTCATATTTTTATGATTGATTTGTTTTTTTCAAAACATTTTGTTATTTTACTTAAATTATTTATTTATTTAAATCAAATGTACTTAATCATATTTTTTTTTTCTCTAAACATTTCCACAGATATTGCATGAACTGATCAAATGTTTCTCTTGAATGTAATGCATGCTACTTTAGAAAAAAGGCCTCCACTTTGTCTAATATTCTTGTATTATATGTCTTGTATTTAGCAATGGAACTTCCTAGCGTTTACAAGCAATAGAACTCTTTCTGATTCTGATAAATGTGCATATTAATCATCAGTGTGCATATGCATATCTGAGTGTCTGCGTCATGCAGAGGTCTGTGTGCATTAGTTCTGTGCATCATGCGTGTTGGTTTAGTGTCTGATGCGTGTGTTATGTTCATGTGTGCAGTATGAGATGTACAGTATCGAGCGTAACGCTGAGAGGACGGCCTCCGCCGGCAGACTCCTGTACGACATGTGAGTCTCAGTGCATTCACTCGGGATGCCTTCGCTGCACATGACGGCTGTTTAATCATGTTTCCTGATGCACAGATTCGTGAATTTCCCCGAGCAGCCGGTGGTCTGGCGTGAGATCGCAGTGATCACTGCAGCGTTACGAAACGACAGCCAGGACAAACACGCTCAGTTTCTCAAAGGTGTGTGTGTCAGTGTTATTTACTATTAGCTCAGAATATTAGAGCTTTTAGGCATCTTTTGAAATAGCTTTATTTTTTTTCGTTTCAAATTTTAGTTAAATCTGACAGTCAGTGTTAAAGGTCCAATGTTGTCAAAACTGAAATTTCCTGGCTTTTTTCACGATAACTGAGGTCGAGGTGCTATGTAACTACCATATAAGTTTCAAAACAGTCAGTCCACAGTAAAATGCACACAGCCTGCATAAAGTAGCTGTGATTTTTCACGAACCGTTGTGACTTCCGTAAAAAGTAGACGTCAGAACTACACAGTCACCGCCTTCAGTCACCACCCTGAGTACCGCCCACCGTCCCACTCTCCTTTAGCCAAACCCACAGACACATCACGTCCATACCATTGCTGAGCAACAACAACACAGAAACATGTCAGCAACGTCCCGCTCTCTCTCGTGAAGCCAACAAAGAACTGGCCGCTAGAGGCTGGCTGCAAAAGGGAGTCAATCCCATAGACTCCCCATGTTAAAATGCCCAACTTTACA
>NW_015645061.1:31741-34241 GCF_001515625.1 Sinocyclocheilus rhinocerous
TTCTGCATAATTAAGGGCGTGGCCACTTGAGTGACAGGTGGATTGCCGCTGCTGTCACCACCGTTGAGCTAGGTGGGCGTGGCTTCAGCAACCTGCTCCCGCCTCTTTGCCCATTTTCGATTATCCGGGAGTGATGCGCTGCCAAGATGGCAACGGCCGGCTCCGCCCACTTTGAGCTTCAAAAACGCTCTTCGGAAATCTACGGGTGACGTCACGGACATTACGTCCATGTTTTCATACAGTCTATGGTTTTACCACAGCTGTCGTCGGTTTTTTGTCTGGCAGTGGCAGCAGATATGCGATCAAATTTCTAATTTGAGGCTGTATTACGTCGATTCTGGCACCCAACATCACAACAAGATGATATTTTAAGCTCCTTATGTAGCCGAACCTGCGCTGGTTTGAATGGGCCGCCTCCAGTTTCCCCTTTGTTTTGCTGCCTCCAGCTAGCGCTGTGACGTCGCTGACCCTAGTTACCTGTGGTTGGCCTGGCTGTGTGTCACTCAGAAAACAACAGGCCAATCAGAAGAGAGGCTCATGAATATTAATTAGACAGGCCAAAATCGACCTGTTCTCAGCAGAGCTCCTGAGAAAGGAGCTGTAAAAATATATTGAGATGGTTTTTGGTACTTATACCGCAAATATATATTCTTTAGGACATCAAAACCTAAAATAAAACTCAAGAAAGGTGTACAATATGTGACCTTTAAGTATTATTTTAAAATGTTTTAGTTTTTTATTAATATTTTGAGTTAATTCTTTTTTGTTGTTTTATTTTTAGTTACATTTTTAGTACGGTAATTGTTTAATATGTTTTTGTCATTTTTATTAGTTTTAGGGGTTTTTTATATTATTATTTAGGTTTAATTTTAATCGGTTTTAGTTTCAGTTCAGTTTTAGTTTTTATTTATTTCCAACTTATTTAAGTTATTTTCCAAGGCAACATTTCTAAATTTAATTAAGTTTAATTCTTTCATTTTTTTATTTCTTTTCAGCTGCTCTACTGTAGTTGAATCACATGTATGTGACGTGTGTGTTGTGTGTGTGTGTGTGTGTGTGTTGTGTGTGTGTGCAGGTGTTTTTGAGACTCTTCCAGGTCCGGTTCAGTGTAAGATGCTCCTGAAGGCCACAGAGCAGTGTTTCAACACACTGGAGAAAGCAGAGATGCTGCTGCTGCTGCTCAAGAGATTCCCGGAGTCTGTCGTTCAGCATGGAGTAAGTCGAATCATCTCTCACACACTTTTATTATTTTATTTTATTCTATGTTATAATTTGATTTTATCTTATTTTATTATTTTATCATATTTTAAAATACTTTTTGTGCGCAGAGAAAACAAAAATAATGGCTTTCCTTAATGGCGACGCGCCACAGCAGACGAGATGAGGAGAAGAATTGTTGAATAAAGTCGTTATATTTGTTTTCTCTGCACACAAAAAGTATTCTCGTAGCTTCGTAAAATTACGGTTGAACCCCTGATGTCACATGGACTGTTTTACTGATTAATTTTTGGGTGAATCAACCCTTTAACGACTGATGCGTGCGATCAGCTCTCACTCTCTCTCTCCCTCTCTCTCTCTGTGTGTGTGTGTGTTGTAGGTCGTACTCGGAGCTCCTGCAGCGTGTTTCAGAGTTGTGTCGGTACATGTCTGATTATTTTATTTTATTATTTTATCTTATTTTATTATTTTATCTTATTTTATTCTATTCTATTCTATTCTTAAAAAGGCAACCTGAAATAAAAATAAAACAAATAATCACAAATATCACATATAAAATAATGCAGTATAAAATGAATCTTTATCACCTCAGCGTTAGATTTGATTCTGATTCAGTGAGTCACTGTGTGATTCCTAAAAGATGCATTTCAGTTTTTCTGTTTATTATTAGTTTCTTATGCATGTTATGATTATTTTATTATTCTTTTAACATCCTTTTTATATAAAGCACTTTAAATTAGCATTCTATGAAACGCATATGAAATATTTAATATATTGTATGAAATCTACATCAATAAACTTGAAACCTAAACATGCCTTGAAGACTGTTACATTTGAGAGATAATGATTGTTTGACCCCTTGACCTCTCTCTCAGGTGAGTTTAGGAGAGTCGTTATTAGAGGCGGAGTCTGTAGAGAATCTGGACACGCCTGTCAACTGCTTCAGGAAGCTGTTTGGTACAAATGCATCATCTCTTTATTGTTTTATATGCTTTTTCCTTGAGCAAAGTGTGAGAATTCTGTATTTGTTGTTCATCTGGTTTTCTGTTCTCATCTCTTCAGTGTGTGACGTTCTGCCGCTGATTCTGAATAATGCAGACATGTGTCTCCCGGTCAGTCTGCTGTATAAATACATGCACAAAGCAGCAGAGTTTTACATATGTTACGTCACGCGGGAGCCGTCGGCAGACGCACAGATGCAGGGTAAAAGCTTTGTTGTTCTTGTTTGCATTTTGAGTGAATTTTGGCACTAGTAGTCACTTGGGTATTTAATGCATACTGA
>NW_015645061.1:37923-40477 GCF_001515625.1 Sinocyclocheilus rhinocerous
TGTGTGTGTGTGTGTGTGTGTGTGTGTTTGTGTTTGTTTGTGTTTGTGTGTGTGTTTGTTTATAACCAGCTGTATATAAACACAATTAAAGTCTATGCAATGTCCCCATTTGAATAAACAAATCTGGACACAAATTGATAGACAGGCATCTATTTTTTGTTAAATTTTGTTGAAATATTTTGTTGAAAATATCACTGTTATTTAATATTTGTTTATTTGAATTTATTTAAAATAAATAAAATAAAATTTCATTTATTTAAAGGAGGAAAAGTAACGTGGAATCTTATAAAGTGCGTCTACTTTTCAGCTAATTATGTACATTTGTTCCCTAATTTTTTGCTTTTTTTTTGCCTTACTGTGTTGGCAGAGACATATATGATATTTTAGTAATATATATAATGCTTTTAAATATGCTTTTATTTTCAAATTGGATTTTTGTATTCAGTTTAATTTTAGTTTAATTTTTTTGTAATTCTGTTATGTACTTTTTTGTGTAATTCTGTTATGTGCTTTTGTCATTTTTATTAATATTTGTTATTTTATATTACTATTTAATGAATTAATGAATGAGGCATTTATTTAGTGCTTTATTGTATATTGCTGAACACCCAAAGCACTTTACAATCATATGAAGGGGTCTCTCCTTAACCACCACCAGTGTATTTAAATTAAATTATCTTTATTTCAGCTTTAGTTTTAGTTCAGTTTTAGTTTTTGTTTATATCCTGTTAGTAATTTTAGTACTTAATTATTTAATATTCATTTTTATAAAAATTAAACATTATTTTATTATTATGAAATACTGTTCAGTAGTATTATAGTGACATTTCTTTATTGATTTGTTTAATTTTTATAATACAAGTAAATAACTCGTGTTTGTGTGTGTTTATCAGGTCACGCGTCTCTGAGCTCGTGTCCGTGGGTTCTGCTGGAGGATCTGTCCAGTGTCTACACTGATGTAGAAGTGGAGCGAAAGCACACACACAAGAAACGCAAGCTGGCCGACGGACGGGAGAAAACCATGGTGTGTCTCATGTGTTATTATTATTATTACATCAGCATATGCAAATGCATGTGGTGAACATGACTGCTGTGTGTGTGTGTGTGTGTGTGTGTGTGTGTGTGTTTGTTTGTGTTTGTGTGTGTGTTTGTTTATAACCAGCTGTATATAAACACAATTAAAGTCTATGCAATGTCCCCATTTGAATAAACAAATCTGGACACAAATTGATAGACAGGCATCTATTTTTTGTTAAATTTTGTTGAAATATTTTGTTGAAAATATCACTGTTATTTAATATTTGTTTATTTGAATTTATTTAAAATAAATAAAATAAAATTTCATTTATTTAAAGGAGGAAAAGTAACGTGGAATCTTATAAAGTGCGTCTACTTTTCAGCTAATTATGTACATTTGTTCCCTAATTTTTTGTTTTTTTTTGCCTTACTGTGTTGGCAGAGACATATATGATATTTTAGTAATATATATAATGCTTTTAAATATGCTTTTATTTTCAAATTGGATTTTTGTATTCAGTTTAATTTTAGTTTAATTTTTTTGTAATTCTGTTATGTACTTTTTTGTGTAATTCTGTTATGTGCTTTTGTCATTTTTATTAATATTTGTTATTTTATATTACTATTTAATGAATTAATGAATGAGGCATTTATTTAGTGCTTTATTGTATATTGCTGAACACCCAAAGCACTTTACAATCATATGAAGGGGTCTCTCCTTAACCACCACCAGTGTATTTAAATTAAATTATCTTTATTTCAGCTTTAGTTTTAGTTCAGTTTTAGTTTTTGTTTATATCCTGTTAGTAATTTTAGTACTTAATTATTTAATATTCATTTTTATAAAAATTAAACATTATTTTATTATTATGAAATACTGTTCAGTAGTATTATAGTGACATTTCTTTATTGATTTGTTTAATTTTTATAATACAAGTAAATAACTCGTGTTTGTGTGTGTTTATCAGGTCACGCGTCTCTGAGCTCGTGTCCGTGGGTTCTGCTGGAGGATCTGTCCAGTGTCTACACTGATGTAGAAGTGGAGCGAAAGCACACACACAAGAAACGCAAGCTGGCCGACGGACGGGAGAAAACCATGGTGTGTCTCATGTGTTATTATTATTATTACATCAGCATATGCAAATGCATGTGGTGAACATGACTGCTGTGTGTGTGTGTGTGTGTGTGTGTGTGTGTGTGTGTGTAGAGCTCTGATGATGAGGACATGTTGGTCAAAGGCAGAGGGCGGCACATTGTGGTGAATAAAGCAGAGATGCCGGGATGGGCCGAGACTTTAGAGCACTTCCGTACAGCCAGAGAGAGCTGGGATCTGCTGCACTCACACCAGAGTCTGGAGACGGGTCTGTCTATGTGTGTGTCTGTCTGTCTGTCTGTCTGTCTGTGTGTCTGTGTGTCTGTCTGTCTGTCTGTGTGTCTGTCTGACTGTCTGTGTGTGTGTCTTTCTGACTGTGTGTCTGACTGTCTGTGTGTCTGTCTGACTGTGTGTCTGTCTGACTGTGTGTCTATCTGTCTGTCT
>NW_015645061.1:40519-57396 GCF_001515625.1 Sinocyclocheilus rhinocerous
AGTGTGTGTGTGTGTGTGTGTGTGTGAGTGCGTGTGTGTGTGTGTGTGTGTGTGTCTGTCTGTGTGTGTTTGTGTCTGTCTGACTGTCTGTCTGTCTGTCTGTCTGACTGACTGTAGATTCTACAGGTTATTAGTAGTTTTAAAGTGTAAATGATGATCTCCTGTGTTACTGTTTTATTTCAGAGTTCCTTAAGATATGCTCAGCATGGAAAACTGAGATGTGGATGTGGTTTCGCATTTTCCTTACAGATATGATCATTTATCAGGTATGATTTAATTTAATGATTTTTTTTTTTTTACTTGATTGATTGATAATATAGGTCATATATGAAGTCATAACTGTAAATATACCTGTTTCTAGTTTAAGATAGAAAAAGCTGCTCACAAACCAAAGTGACGTCTGATTCGTGAGCAAGTCAATTCTGTTCGGTCAAACAGATTCACAAATCAATCTAAATGGTTCTTTAGTGAATCAGACCGAGTCTGAATAGTTTTTTTTTTCTTTTCTGTAAAGACCTCTTCACACCAAGATTGAAACGACAAAGAAAAGCAAATATTTTGACCAATTATCATCTATGACCAGAACAGTCAGTTTTAGAATATAATAGTTTATCACAGTATAATTATGTCAATGGAGCCATAGTATTATAATTATAGTTTTTATTAACATTTTGAAAATGCTTTTATTTTCATATTGGGTTTTTTATTCATTTTAATTTTGGTTTTTTTTTTTATTTGTTAAACTCTGTTATATGCTTTTGTTATTTTAATTAATGTTTGTTATTTTATATTAGTATTTAGATTAAATTGTCTTTATTTCAGCTTTAGTTTTAGTTTATTTCCTGTTAGTAATTTTAGTACTTCAACTTCAGCTTATTTCAGTTAGTTGCCAAGGCAACATTTCTAATTTCCTAATTCTCTAGCTTTTCATCTAATATTTATTTGTATTTCATGTCAGCTTTATTTCATTTAACAAAAACTATTTGAATACTTTTAGTTTAAGTTAATAATAGTAATACTGTCCATCAATTTAGTTCTATGAAATCAAGTTAAAATATATCAGAATATAATTTTAATATGTCAGTGTCTCCATAGCAGTGGTATATTAGTATTATTTGTATCAGTTTTGTATTTTTATTAACATTCGAATTTGGTACTTTTGTCATTTTATTAGTTTATTTTTTTTAATATTAATTCCTAGTTTTTTTTAGTTTTAGTTTTAATTTATTTCCACTTAATAATTTTAGAGCTTTGACTTAAACTTATTTCAGTTTGTTGGCAAAGCAAAATTTCTAATTTTCATTTCTAAATTAATTAATTTTAAGTTTTTTTTTGTTTAAGCTTTTCAAGTTTAAGTTTTTCGTCTATTATTTTATTTTATTTCAAATATTTAAAACAAATAATAATAGTTTCGCACACACACACACACACACTCACGCACACACACACACACTGCATTAGAGCTGCTGTATTTAGTGCATCTCATCGTGTTCACGCTGTGGTGTGTCAGATGGCGTGTGAGAAGCTTCTGGAGGTTGTCTCTGGTCTGATGCCTCAGAATCATGAAGCGGTGAAGAGCAGCGAGGAGCAGCGCAAACCCCGCAGCAAAACCAGGAAAGGTGCGTCTATAGCACATACATAATCTGCTGTTTTACTACAATACTTTATTTTTATTTTATTAACCCTGGCTCTTTTTTTTTTTGGCTGTGTTAATATTAACAGCATACATTAATTAGATGTTACAGTGTGGAAATTTAATTGATACCCATTAAAACATCAATATTTATTCATAGTGCCATTAAAGCATAAAATCATGCATTCCTTAATAAGCTTTCATTCTGTTGGCAAGGCTTCAGAATGTTTGCTATTTTTTTTTTTTACTATTTTCCACCTGATGTTGTTGTTAATTAGTGACTTATTCAAGACTAATTCATGTAATGAATTATTATTATTATTATTTATTAATTAAGAATCTGCAAAAAAAAGAAAAAAAATCTGCGTAGCATTTATTATTTTTGTGCGTGTGTTTTATTATAAAAACACCAGTGGCATTATGTGAACAAACTGGCAATTAAAGGGTAAAAATCTAGAAAATGAATGAATTTTTGGTAGTTATGACCAGAAATGATGTTCATAAAAATCTGTCATATTAATATATTATTTATTTATAAAAATATTAATTTATATTATTTCCTTTTTTTGTAACTTAATAATTATTAATAAGTTATATTTATTTCACAGTAGTGACCCTTTTGGTTTCTGAAATTAACAGTAAGGTAACATTTATTAACATTTGATGACATGAACTAACAATGAGCAATATATTTTAAGAGCATATATTAATCTTTGTTAATGTTAGTTAATAAAAAATAAAATTCTTCATTCATGTTAGTTCACAGTGACGTAACTAATGTTAACAGATACAACTTTTGATTTTAAAAATGTATTAATAAAAGTTAAAATTAACATTAAATAATATTAACAAATGATGTAGAAGTGTTCATTGTTTGTTTATATTTACTAGTGTAGTTAACTAATGTTAACAAATGAATCCTTGTGATGAAGTGTTAACCTTTTTTCCATTAGCAGTAATATTGAGGGTTGTTATAGTTAAGAGTTTAAAACTGAACATAAATTAAAACCATTAAAAACATTTTTGTTACTTGAAATAAAATGTTAACAGAAATGAAATAAAATATAAAAACTTTTTTTTATTTTATTTCAGCTAGTAGCCAATGCAGTAGTTCTTATTTTAATTGTTTAACTTGATGTACTAAAGTAACTAAAATTAAAACTGAAAAAAAAAAAATGGCTGTAAATTATCTTTTTTTTGTTTGTTTGTTTGTTTTTTAAATAGCTGAGAAAAAATTACTTTTTACTCTGAAGACTTTGTTTTGGGGCTAAACGATTTGGAAAAAAAAACAACTTTGAATGTCTAAAAACTTTTGAATGTCACTTTCAAAATTTCAAAACTTTAGAATTTTAACTTTTACATTTTAAATGTCACTGAAACCAGCAGTGCATGTCATCTAATTAATATTCATGAGCCAGGTTTTTTTTGCCATAATAGGATCTCTCTCTCCTCTGTTGCTAGGTAACGATCTGAGGCTCGTCCCCTGCTCCAGTAAATCCATCCTTCCCTTCTGTCTTCAGCTCATGCTGGCCTGTTTTAAGGTACCGGATCTGAACGTCTCACCCGCTCAAACCTCACAGCTCAGATTCGTTTTTTTAACTCGTTCCCTCTCTTTCTAAGCTGAGGGCCTTCACAGATAACAGAGACGACCTGGCTCTGGGTCATGTGGTGGTTCTCCTGCAGTATGATTGGCCGCAGGGCGAGAATCTCTTCCTGAAGGCGGTGGATAAGATCTGCCAGCAGGGCAGCTTCCAGTACGAGAACTTCTTCAACTACGTCACCAGTATCCTTCAGAAGAGAGATCGACCAGCTCTCCAGTGTTATGTTTCATCTAAAACCTTGACTTCAAGCCTTTATGGATAAAGCATTATAAAAGGAGTTTTAATGCATTAAGTATGCCTTGTAATGCATTATACAATCTCAAGAATAATTGTTTGATACATTATGACACTTATCAATTCATTGTTACACTATGCATTTAAAATGTTTAGCATGGTGAAATTTTTTTGATCAGACACTAATTCCAATCGTAATTCAGAATGAGTGTATTTTCATATATATATTTGTCTTTGACCAGCTTTCTGTCTGAGACATTGACATGTTAGAAGAGTTTGCTTACCTTCGCACGACTGAAGGAGGGCGGGTCCAGCTGGAGCTGCTGCCCAATCAGGGGATGCTCATCAAGTAAGTCCCGCCCACATCACTCACGTCAGCCAATGGAACTGGAGATGATGAGAAGTGATCATCGAAGGTCCCTCCCTCCTTCCTGTTTCCTTTCTCCTTTTGTTTTGGACAAATCGAATAGGCTGCGGTTAAGACTAACAGCCGTGACAGGAAGAAGGCGGTTTGCTTAGTGTGTTTTCTTTACCCTGCTTTAGTGCTGATGTCTCTCGTCCTCCAGCTGCTTTTTGAAGCCTTTTTGATCAGTTTTATGGTCTTTGTCTGACATTGTGTGGGGTTTTAAAGGGGTTGCAACTTGCAAGTTCAGATCTGTTAGGTAGTTTTAAAAATACTGGATGAATGTCAGAGCTAGATCATGACTTAAAAGTAAAGGTTCTCTATTGGCGTTGATGGTTCCGTTAAGAACTTTTATCATCCATGGAGCCACTAAAGGTTCTTTATAGTGTAAAAGGTTTATAAAAGATTATAAAAATGTAATTCACACTAAGAAAAAAAAAAAGGTTTTAAGAACTGATCACTGAAAGGTTATTTTTGGGTCATTTCGTGTTGACTTTTTTTTAGTAAAAGAAGTACTTTAATTTGTTCTTCAGACATTCTTCTTAAAATATAAACATCAGCTGTATGCAAAGTGACCCACACTTGGTTTTCGACCACTGAAAATGGGTAAAATTCAGCAATTTTGGACATGGAGTCATATTGAGATCCCCATATCTTTGGTACTGAACCATACAGGGCCTAAAAAATAAAGATTACTAAAGAAAAGTTCATTAAGAACCAGAATCTGAAAGAACATTAAGATATATTTAATACTTCTAGAGTTACAGACATGCAAACCTTGGAAAAAAGTATATTTGTGCATCTCAGGCAGGTGTTTTATGGTACATTTAGATCCCCATATGTCTGGGATTGAACCATATAGAGACTTAAAAATGAAGATACTAAAAGAAAAGTTTAAGAACCAAAATCTAAAAGGATATTAAGATACTTCTTCAGTTACAGGCCTGCAAACGTTGGAGCACAAAAAGTGCTTTTTCCCATTTTTGAACGGTCACCATTGGCATATAATGTAACAAAGATTGCTAAAGTCAACAGATTTTACTAACAGACCTACCAATCTCTGTGTAAAAGTAACATGATGATGCTTCAATCTTTCTGAAGTCATTTTTAACCCCCTGTATTTTGGCTGTGAATCTCAGGTGAAAATGGCCATTTTGACCCTCCTCTCTAAAATAGTGGATTACTCAGTAAATATACATCCATGAAGTTTAATATTTTGGCTTTTATCACTATTTATGTTTGTCTTACTCCAGAAAAAAATTAAGATGTTTCTCAAATTTGGTTGATTTGACCCGGAATGACCCTACTTCTGTGGCATCACTGCAAAAACTTCTTTTAGAAACTATTTTTAAGAGTGTACTTATAAATTATCTAAAAAAAAATACATGTATTACATTCATGTCTGAATTGATATAAAGCAAGAGCTGTTACTTTACATTGTAAATCAGTAGAAAATGACTGTGTTTTGTCATAATGGTATTTTAGATGAAAAACAGACTGGGAGAAATGCTATTTTAAGCTTTATAATGGCAGTTTTTGGATGTGCCGCTTGCTCTTGATGGGCTGTTTGTAGGGTTGTGGGAGTAAATGTCGTAGTGCTGGCGGTGCGTTTATGAGTGTTTGCTGTCCGTAGGAACCCCAGCTCCGCCCTGGGGGTGGAGTTAAACACCCTGCTGCTTCCAGGGGCTCAGAAGGCTGACAGGTACCCCGCCCCCTTCACCGAAACCCCGCCCCCAACCCTCCCAGACTCCTCCCAGCCTGACCATGTGTTCACATTCTCCTCCTATTATTTCTCTTCATTCCGCTCCAGCATTTTCATTTTGCAAGATCGTTCCCGTTCTCATACGGCTCCTTTCCTGTTGTGTTTTACTCGAGTTGTTGTGAAGTCTTCGAAGAATGTTTTTTGTTCGTTTCATATTGCATTGTGTTCGTAGTTTTCATTGAATTGCAGCGTTTTACATTCATGAGTGAATCTCACAGGTGATGACAAGAAATGTCTGAGTTGTATCGCACCTGGGAATCAAAATTAAAAATAATAAATTATATTTTGCTTAATTTTTTTTGTTGTTGTTGCAAAAATCACATTTACAGTAATGATAATGCGGAAAATGTCTCATTCTCTTTATTGAAATATAAAAAAAAAAGATATTTTAAATAGTGAAGAACAAGTGCAAGTATACACAATGTATTTACTCATCTAATTGTACTAATGTCTGCTTGTTTTAAATAGAAAAATAATGATTTATTTATTATATAATTTTTTCACATTACAGATTTTTTTAATAGATTTTAATGTTCTTAAAAACTTTACTATGCCCAAAACAAACAAACAAAGTACCATCATCCAAAATATGCTGTTTTCTTAAGTACACATTTTTTTTTCTTTATTTATTTATAATTATACATTTTATTTTATTTTACTTTTTTATTTAAATGTATTTATTTAGTTTATTTGTTTACAATTATGAATATTTATTTGTATTTTATTTTTAGCTATTTATTTAGTTTATCATTATGAATCTTTATTTTTATTTTACTTTATTTATTTTTATTTATTTCATTTTTGAATTTGAATGCAATATGAGCCAGACGTTTCTTTGTGAGGTTCACCCTTATGTGTATTTTCTGCCACAGTATTCATGTGTGTGCTCAGTGTTTGGTTGGAAGAGCGTTGCTCTTATATCTGTCTGAATGTGGAGAAACTGCTGTTTCGAAACGTTTTGTTTCTTGTATGGGTTCTGCATAAAGTTCACGTTCACATTGGTTCAGTACTCGGTTCTTTCTGTATTTGGTGGCCCGTATCAGCTCTATGTGTTCTCACACGCCGTGTGTCTGTTTTCATAGACACCACACCGTGACTCGAGGAATCACTAAAGGAGTGAAGGAGGATTTTCGGCTGGCGATGGAGCGCCAGGTGTCACGGTGCGGAGAAAACCTGCTCACGGTGCTCCACCGCTTCTGCATTAACGAAAAGATCATCCTCGTCCAGTCATTACCCTGAGCGACCTCTGGCCTTTAACCTATGTATCAGTCCAGTTTTGATACTTTTCAGACATTTTTGAAATGTATCAACTTTTTTGCATCATATATGAAGCTTTAGACATGTTTAGAGTCACAATGCATCGAGCAGATCTCATTTAGGTCATGGTTTTATTTTAGGTATTAATTAACAAACATTCAAAAATATTCAGCATTTTCTTATTATTTGTCTGTAAAATGCAGAATTCACTGTTAAAGCAAATGCAATATGTTCACATTGTATTGTTGTAAAATGCTTCATGAACTAACTAGACTGTGTTATTGTGTAATATAATGTTGTGCAGGCAGCTCATAATAAATAAAACATTTGTTCTCTAGTTGAATATGGAATTTAATTGTCATTCTTTACCCTGTTTCAGTCCATCCATCACTAACGTGGTCTTCCTTAAGGTCTCTATTCACTGTAAATCTCAGGATGTATTTTGTCTCATTTATGGTTATTAATTTCAAGGACTGGTACTTTTGCATGCTAGGTACCAATCTTTGTAATTAATAACTTTGAAACAGTGGCTCTCAACCTTTTTGGACTTCCCAAGTCCTTACATTTCTGAATTTTCTTCAGGGTTCCCAGTCTTTTTAATCAATGAATATGCATGCCTTTTTCAGTTGTTTGTGATTCATTGCATACAAATTAAGGATTTTTAATATGATTTTTACTCATAAATTCTACCAATAAAATGTTTTAGAGCTTGGAAAATATTTTTAGACTAAATAAAATGATACAATTATTATTTGCATCATGGAATTTTGCAATAAATAAATAAATGTACAATGAAATGTAAGCATAAATAGGCATTATAAATAAATGTAGCTTTTCACGTAACAAAAAAATGATGCTTAAATTAAATAAAATATTAATGCTTACATTTTAATTGTATTTTCATTTAATTATTGCATCATTCCATGATGTATTTAATATTTCCATTATTTATTTATTTAGTATGTGAAATCTCTCCATATTCTAGCAAGAAAAGTTACATATAGTTATGGAGTTTTTGGAATAATAGATTTTAAAAACCTGATATAGTTTTATCACAAAATTTTCTCACCATGAACTATCCACATGATGCTGGCATTGCATTAAAAAAGAAAAAATAAATTCCATTTTCCAGTTCCATAAATATCTTAATTTTAGACATGTTTTGTCTTATTTAAAATCATTTAAAGTCATATTGAAGCCCCTGTGGAAGTTTGCTGATGCCCTCTTGTTGAGAACCACTGTTTTAAACGAGTATCCGCTTGACAATCTCTATGAAATTGTTAGTAAAATTCCCTCTAATCACTATTCTTCTCTTTTCTCACCATGAACTATCCACATGATGCTGGCATTGCATTAAAAAAGAAAAAGAATAAATTCCATTTTCCAGTTCCATAAATATCTTAATTTTAGACATGTTTTGTCTTATTTAAAATCATTTAAAGTCATATTGAAGCCCCTGTGGAAGTTTGCTGATGCCCTCTTGTTGAGAACCACTGTTTTAAACGAGTATCCGCTTGACAATCTCTATGAAATTGTTAGTAAAATTCCCTCTAATCACTATTCTTCTCTCTCTGGTGGACTGGGAAGGTCGGCCTGCAGAGCTGCTCTGAGATTTGCCCAGAAGAGTTTCTGCTTGGCTCCTTCCGGTGGCCACTCCAGATTGGTGCGTCTGGACATCATAGCCTTGAGCTGGTAGTACTTG
This sequence comes from Sinocyclocheilus rhinocerous, assembly GCF_001515625.1. Classification (NCBI taxonomy): domain Eukaryota; kingdom Metazoa; phylum Chordata; class Actinopteri; order Cypriniformes; family Cyprinidae; genus Sinocyclocheilus; species Sinocyclocheilus rhinocerous. The sequence continues at coordinate 49,112 of NW_015645061.1, forward strand.
GAGGGAATGAGATACAACGGCAGAGGTTCCAGCAGAATGAGAATAATGCTGTCCATCCCTCGCGTCACCCGCTGGTGATTGGCGAAGTAGAGTTCGTAGTGGCACCATTCGCTCTGGACGAAATGAGAGGAGAGCACAAAGACACAACTTCGGCTCTGCTCTATGCATCGTAGAATGTTCTGGATGATCGTCTTTCCCGGGATGCTCGTGGTGACACACTCGCAAGCCGTAGTTGCCTTCGAGCTTGGGAAGAAATTCAGATTTGACCCAGTCGGCGTTCTTTTGGCTGTACGATACGAATGCATGGAAGCGCAACCCCTCCCAAGTCTTCCGCTTTCCTTTGGGAAGTTATTGCATTGTGCTTGGCTCGCGTCCATTTCCAGATCATCTTGAGGTACCATGGCACGTCCAGACGATTGCAAAGAAGGCTAACGGCAACTATTAAAGTGATTGTCGGGATCAGAATAGTAATAGCCAGGATCCAAGCATTGCAGGAGATCTCAGGAAGGTAGAAGTCTTCTAGTAAGGAGTTACTCCAGGATTCTGGGTAACTGCACCGGTATCCTTTCGGCCAGTGGCCGAGAGTCAAACCAAGAGTTTCTCCTCTTGGTCGTGTCACTCGGTCTTTGATGAGAGTAGTGAATTCACGCAAAGCTCATGTACGGATGAAAGGGTTGCGACTCAAGACCAGATCTTCAAGATGCAAGTCTCGAGGGCTCCCGGTAAAGGCAAATTAATTGAGTTGGATCTTACAGAGAGCTTCTGCAGATTTGGGAACGCTTGGCAGGTGGGAAGGTGTAGAAGACGGTTGTCCATAAGGTCAAGGACCCTCAAGTCGTCCAAAACCCGAAGATCTGAAGGAACTGTGGTCACTCGGGTACTCCGAAGGTTTAGGATCCGTATGGAATCGGGCAAACACTTGAAGACACTCTGGTCGAACCCATTCGAAGACAAATCTAGTTGGACAACTTTGGGAGGCCAAATGCATTTGCCTTGTTCCTCCGAATAGGTAAGTGTGTTTTGACTGAGGTCGATGTATTGAAGCGAATCCATGAGAGGGATTCTTGAGGTCAGAGGTCTAAGGAGTTTCAAGTTGTTGCCCTTCAGAACCAACTTTACTAGGTTTGTCAATGTACTGCATTCAGTATCCGGATCAACCGAGAAGACGTTTTCTGTAAGGGCGCAATCGGACAAGTCCAACACCTCGTTTTGGCTAACAGTCAAAGGACAGGTCATGAAGATGATTGGCGTTTGGGTTAAACTGACGTTTCTTGCAGGCATGTTTATGAAGAAGTCATAGAGCTTTTTTTGATTGAAGATGAATTCGGTTACGGATGCTCTTGTCATAGAAAAGAAATCCAACATGCGGCTTGTGGACAACGGTATGCCGTCTTCCATTTTTGTCATTGTAAGGTCTGAGAAAGAAAGCTGTCGAATTGTAGACTGCAATATTGTGTTTACACAGCTTGTTAGAACTTTCCAGGTGGTTTCCACTTTGGAGATTTCCAAGCTAACGGTGCGTAGGATTCCTCTGGGGTGCATCTCTTGGATGACCTTCATCCCGCTGTCCACCAAAGTGAATTTGACTTCTTTAAACGCCGCGAAAACATCAACCGTGATTGCAATGTCAAGGTTGCTTTTGGACAAGGCGATGATGGCTTTCTCGGAGCGTACTTCTTTAAGACTGTTCTCATCATATGTCTGTAGGCTGTTTGCATTAATAAAGAGCGTTTTCAGAGTAAGATTGGCAATGTAAGTGAAGTCTTGGTTGCTGATTGATTTGGCGCTCAGGCCCAACCACTGCAGCTGTTTCAAGCTGGAAAATTCCCTTCCTAGCGCCATGATGGAAAACAAGTTGGATGACAAGTCTAAGAGCTGTAGACGTCCCGTTTTAAGCAGGTTGGTCCGAGAGGTTCTGGAGTCTGTTGTGCGACAGATCCAAGATCTCCAAAGTTAAATGCATCCGTGTCTATGTTCTCCAGTATATTCCAGGACAGGTTGAGGAAGTAGAGTCGTGGTCTCTGGAAAATTCCCTTCATAGCGCCATGATGGAAAACAAGTTGGATGACAAGTCTAAGAGCTGTAGACGTCCCGTTTTAAGCAGGTTGGTCCGAGAGGTTCTGGAGTCTGTTGTGCGACAGATCCAAGATCTCCAAAGTTAAATGCATCCATGTCCTCCAGTATATTCCAGGACAGGTTGAGGAAGTAGAGTCGTGGTCTTGTGCTAAAGTCTTTGGCGCTCAGCGTCTGGATGCGATTCAGAGACAGATCCAAGTCCTCCGTGCACGGTTTGAGGCCGGGGGGAACTGAGGACAGGTTCTGAGATGAGTAATTCACTACGGTCCTCTTAATGGCCAGAATGAGAGATGGGTGGAAACACATGACATAAACAGACAGCAGCCACAAACCCGACGGCTTCATCTTTCTGAAGGAGAAAAAACACTTCATTTCCTGTTTTATGTCAACCGCATTTTTGGCTCGTCACAGTTTTCACTTTTACTCAAGTCTCTAGCATTAGTTTGCATTGTGGTTGCATAGCAGTATTTTAAATTTGCTAAAATAAAATAATGCAATAAATGCAAATGAAGGCATTTGGGAAATAGTGCATTTGGACTACTTTTAATATAAATCAAAAGACATTACAGAGTGGAAGTTATTAAATGTTCTAATATGTTGAATATGTTAATGTTGGCATTTAAATTTACTGTACATCAGTTGTATATTTTAAATTCCTGTTTAATTAGCATGTAAATTAACTTTAAAAAAATTCTACTGGACTGTTTTCCTGTTACCTGCATTGTTTTTAACTGCTTTATTTAGCCTCAGACGCAGTTAATGCTGTTAACCATTACAAACACTATCCAAGGCTCTCTAAAGTGCGTGTGACTAAGCAACCATAATGTTTTATTTGAGCTTAAGGTATTTTATCAAAGAATCTTGAGTATTTTAAAGCACCAGGCGACGGCGTGCTCCTGACGCGAAGGATGAAGGTAATTATGTGTAATTATGGCCACTAGTTTTGAGCAAATTAAGGCTACATTTCAATATGAAAATGTAATATAGCCTATGACAGTATATTGCCCTTTATCAAGAGTATTACTGCCATATATGTTACCTATAAGGCCATATATAGCATAATTTCCACATACGTACATTCTCTGGGTGAAGGTATAGCTTAATAAAATGTATAAAATCCCCCTAGTAAAATTTGTGTATGTACATATGTTAATAATATCTAGCCTATAAGTTATAGCAACAATATGTCAGAAATATTTTATCCATATATGCAACTTCATTAAAGCAATATATATATATATATATATAAAGTTGTAAATAAAACAGATTATTGGAGTATATTACTACTTAATATTTTCAGATGTAATTCAATATGTTACTTGCCGTTTCTTTTGTAAATATTTGTGAAATTTAGTAACAGTTTCTAAAACAGTTTTTAATGAGATATTGAAATGAAAAACGTGTATAATGTTTGTTATATTGATGAGAGTTGGTTGTCGATTGTTGTTTTTAATTACTTTGTTATACTGCTATTTGTCTCATTGATCTTGCCATGAAAATAACCACAGATGCTGGTATGGCAATAAAAACAGACAAATAAATAAATAATAAAATAACAATAGTAAATAATTATAAAAAATAATATATAAAATTTGGTGCAAAGTAACAGTGTAGCAAGAAGTCCAGAGAGTCTTTAAAATGTTGTTTCCACTAAAGAAAATATTAATGATGATTCATAAAAGACTATTTTGTTTTATTTTAAATTGGTTTATTTATTGTCTGTTTGTTTCTGTTCATTTATTTCTTTATTATTATATAAATAATATTTTGCATCCTAAAGAAAACCTATTTTGAGGACTTTTTTTTAAATTAAATATATTTATTTTTTTATTTATTAGTAAATATATTTAATCATATTGCATGTATTTAGACTGATGAACATTGTATATTAGATATTGTGTATACTGATATATAAATTAAGCCGAGTATGAAAGGTGTGATCTAAGATAGTTTACAGTCCCACAGAGACATCAGTGTGTGTTTCAGAAAAAGCCAAATTAAATTTGCTCCATTGATCTTCCAGATAAAACATCCTTCATTCTCCCTGCTTCTTTCTTCTTCTTCTTCTTTCGCTCCGTCCATCATCAGTCTCTCTCTCTGTCTCTCGTTCTCAGACGCTGTAAGTCATGAGAGGATCAGAGTTCATGTTAATCATTGATCAGAGCTTCATCTTCCTGCACTCTCAGATCTTCAGTGTTTATGTGCGTCGCTCTCTCTCTCGCTACAGCTTCTGGTTTTCTTTTATTAGTAATGCTTTGGTTTTCCAGCGGAGGACGATGAGGGGATCTGTGCTCCCGTAGGTGGCTCACGATGTTCGGTGTCTGGTCTGTGTGCATCTCTTTAGTGTTGATTTTATGGGGAACGTCTGAGAAAGTCCAGGGAAAAGCATCTAAACTGTGGCTGCAGCCGCTGAACGAGACGTTCCTGCAGACCGGTGTGTTTCCCAGCGGGATTCTGTGGGGCGTCGGGACCGCTGCGTTCCCGACCGAAGGGTCCTGGGATGCGGATGGGAAAGGCGAGTCGGTTTGGGATCGCTTTACTCGTCACACGGATCCGTCCAGCAATAGCTACATCCGGGGAGGAGGATCTGGAGTCAGTTCGGTATCTAGGTGTGAACTTCTACTCCAAACGCGAAGGCGCATCCCAGCCCGGCCGGAGTGCAGCATTACCGCCGCTTGATCGGGAAGCTGAAGGAGCTTCAGGTGGAGCCGGTCGTGACTCTGTTTCACTGGGATTTGCCGCAGGTCCTGCAGGAGCGCTTTGGAGGCTGGCTCAACCGAAGCACGGCGGATGTTTTCGCAGATTACGCCGCGTTTTGCTTCCGAACGTTCGGAGCCGAGGTCCGCTACTGGATTACGATGCATAACCCGTTTCTCCTGGCCGTCCAGGGCTATGGGACCGGCGCACACGCTCCCGGAGTGACCGGAGACCCCGCTGACCCCTTCATCGCTGCACACAACCTCCTCAGGGTGAGTCTGGGGTCAGAGGTCAAAGGTCGGGCTCGTTTTTCAGCTCCGCTGTGAAAAGAGCGAATGCAGAAATAATGCAGCGGCGCGACTGTGACCTTCACTGGGAAAGATATTTAGGCGTTCGTGAGCTTCCAAATGTGAATCACAAATGTGAGATAAATTAAAATACAGTTACAAATGTATAAATTGTTTTGTTAAAAATATCACGTTTTACACAAAAAAATCTTTTTTGCATGAAGAAAAAGCATATGTTAAATTGACATTGTTTTCATGACAATTAAGCACATTTTACATCCTAGACAAAATAAGATTTTTTTATTTTTATTATTGTAATTATGATTTTTTAAGGACAGTTTTTTTTATGTTTTAATGGTCATTCTAATTATATTTATAAATTGCAGTGTGTTGCAATTACTGTAATTCAATGATTAAATTTTTTTTTTAAATATTAAAATAAATTATATTATTTATATTAGGTTATATTTATATATATTTAATCTTATTTCTATTCTTTTTTATAATGTTTTAATAGTGATTTTAATTCTATTTATAAATTGCAGTGTGTTGCAATTATTTAATGAATATTTTTTTATAAATATACAAAAATATTATATATTTTTTTGCATTATGTTTTTTGCATTTACTTTTTTGTTATTATTTATTTAAATCCCACAGAGGCCATGCATTATTTTTGTCATATATATAAACTTTAATTTCCATTTATATAATATTTATATTTACATTTTCATTACTATTATTATTATTATTATTATTTAAATCCCACAGAGACCATGCATTATTTTTCCACCCTGTTACTCTGATAATTTTGACATTAACTAACTAAATAAACAAATAAATAAATACAAAATTTGGCAAATTTTTTTTTAAAACAAGTCAGCAATACAAGTTTGTGATGTGTCATCTCAAAAACAAGACAAAATATAACATTAATGCTTCTAGACAAATTATAACATATAATCTTATCTTCAAAATGAAAGCACAAAATGTGATAAACAGCCTAGTACAGGCATGAACTGTTCTGCATTATGTCTATATCTACATATAATGACTATATACAGGGTGATTCTGCTTAAATCTGACCAATACAAATATGTTTTGCTCCACAAAATCATCCCTGCTTCTGCATCCGAAAGCCAAGCGCAGCATCAGTGCTGATTTCTGTAGCGATGACGGTTTGCTCTGGTGTCTCCGCAGGCTCATGCGAAAGCCTGGCATCTTTACGACAAACACTTCCGCCGCCATCAGCGCGGTAACGTCTCCATCACGCTCGGCTCTCATTGGGTGGAGCCTCTTCACGGCCAGGCCATGCCCACCAATCTGGAGCTCTGTCAGAAGGCCATGGAGGCTGTGATTGGCTGGTTCGCCGAGCCCATATATGGAAGCGGAGATTACCCCGAGTCGCTGAAGGCCTCGCACCGCGGCGTAATCCCAGAGTTCAGTGCGCAGGAGCGGCTCTGGATCAAGGGCACCGCAGACTTCTTCTCTCTGGCCTTTGGGCCCGAGACGCTGAGGGTGGGCCAAGGACTGGCGCGGTTCGGGCAGACGGTGAAGCTGGACCTGCGGAGCGTTCTGGTCTGGGTTCAGCAGACCTACAGTGATCCACAGCTGCTGCTGGCAGAGAGCGGCTGGTTCACTGACGCTTCTGTCGGAGTCCAGGACACAAAGGCCATTTATCTGATGAAGAGGTTCATCATGCAAGTCATGCAAGGTGTGTGTCTTTTAAACCTTGTTCACACCTGCTGTTGATATGCATCTCATGCATGGGCGGATTTAGTGATTTGGGGGCCCCAGGCAAAATATATGAATGGGGCCCTATGTATTTGCACACATTTACAAATGTAGCCTTGAGGTTCCTTTTTTTGTTGTGATGCTTGCTGCTGCACAATGGTGTGTGTCCAATGTTTCTACATTTTTCCATGTACATGTTATAATGGCTTTCTTTCATGTTGTAGACCACAACACTTACTGGACTGAAGCAGCTTAGCTTTCAGTTATAATTCTTTAGAAAAATAAGTGAGTCTCAAATATGATCCGTCAGGCTTTTGAGAAACGTTTATTTGTTCATCTCTCAGTCATCATTGTATTGCATTGCTTTATATGTTTTGATCATAAAACTAAGCATTTAAGTCTCATCTTACTAAGACATTGTTTGGAGATATAGAGTGATGACCGGTATTAATATAATTTCATTTATCTGCTATACTGTTACAAAGATCTTTGAGGTATTTTCCCCCACATATTTTCACTGTGTCAGACCAGGGGCGGATTTAGTGATTTGGGGGCCCCAGGCAAAATATATGAATGGGGCCCTATGTATTTGCACACATTTACAAATGTAGCCTTGAGGTTCCTTTTTTTGTTGTGATGCTTGCTGCTGCACAATGGTGTGTGTCCAATGTTTCTACATTTTTCCATGTACATGTTATAATGGCTTTCTTTCATGTTGTAGACCACGACATAGCGACTGATTTACAGTTTTCACAAAAACAAAATAAATTATAAAATGATAAACCTCACAATTGAGCCTTTTTAAGAAAAGAGATGAGACGGAAGTATAAATTGTGATATTAATTTAAAACGGGGCTATGTGGGTGGATTTTCGCATTGGTCTGAACAAAAACTGCAGACGGGATTATTGAAAATGCACATTCATTCTCTGCCAGCGGGAGGCGCTTTTGGAACATCAGAAATACAGCGGTTTCCCCGGTAACGGCTGTAAACAAAGCAGAGCTGCTCATAAACACTACTTTATCAGATAAAATTAAAATGCTATGGAAAGTTTTCTGAAGGCAGTCGGTTTCCTTCAGAGATTCATGCATATAAAAACTTGAATTAGTGAGAATGAGAAAAATATAGACTATATTGAGGAGGAAAGTCCACTGATGAGTTACCAGCGTAAGCCTGTGTGCCAAAGGCTGTCTAATTCTAAACTTTAAAATACACTTATTTTAGTTATTTTAACTACAAATTTAAATGAAAATGAAAAAAATTATGAAAAGAAAATACACACCTAAGGTGAATACTTTTACACACCTAAGGATTATATCAACCAAACAAGTAACTGCGTATGCGTCCTCTACTTGGGTTCTTCTCATAAATTAGTAAGCAGCATTTAAAACAATACACATATAATACGCACTGTTGCTCAATATTTAATTACAGCTTCAGATGCATGATATTTTCATTTGCTACAAGCAGGATACACGAGAAGTGTGTTCA
>NW_015645061.1:58214-59516 GCF_001515625.1 Sinocyclocheilus rhinocerous
AAAAATATAGCCTATATTGAGGAGGAAAGTCCACTGATGACTGTGATGAGTTACCAGCGTAAGCCTGAGTGCCAACGGCTGTCTAATTCTAAACTTTAAAATACACTTATTTTAGTTGTTTTAACTACAAATTTAAATGAAAATGAAAAAAATTATGAAAAGGAAATTATACATTTACACACCTAAGGAATATATAAACCAAACTGCGTATGCGTCCTCTACTTGGGTTCTTATGAAAAAGTAAGCAGCATTTAAAACAATAAACATATAATACGCACTGTTGCTCAATATTTAATTACAGCTTCAGATGCATGATATTTTCATTTGCTACGAGTAGGATACACGAGAAGTGTGTTAAACTCGGACACGCAGACGCTTGTCGTGGTGATAAACACTGTAAACGGCAACCGTTCACGTGTCCGCGCTTAATGCGCATCTCGTAGATGAAAAGCATTTTAGGGGGCCCTTGGCTTTTGGGGGCCCAAGGAGGTTGCCTACCTTTGCCTAATGGGTAAGTCCGCCTCTGATCTCATGTGAAAATGTAAAATTAAATTTTCTGCTTGTAAAAAAAAAAAAGTATTTATTTGTTTGTTTTGTATATGTATTTATACATTTATTTGTAGTAAATAAAGTAGTTTTTACATTAAATGTTCCCTCCTGCTGGAATGACCAATCAGAGCAGCTGAGTGCTTAGCCATCTTCAAGAAACAGCTAAAAACACATCCCTCATGGGTGTTTCCTTTTGCCTGAACATCTTCAAGTGAGTGGCGGGGCAAACCGAAAGTCCCTTAATAACATATGTGTCCATTCTGATGCTCAATTTTACCGAACTAATGACTGCTGATGACTATTTGAATTGAATTCTGCCAAAGCACGCGCTTGTAAGTGTTTGTTAAATGCGTAACGTTAATTACGTGAGTACAGGTCTGCTCATGTCTGAAAATAATATATGAAAAACAAAATTATTTTACATACCAAAAACATCATAGCTTATATTTTAGTACATTTTTAAATGAATGTAAAAACTAAAACAAATTGTAAAACTGAAAGTTATTTTTTTTTAATTGTGTTCAGCATGGGGGGCCGCATTTGAATTCGTGACGGGCCGCGGGTTAAGAACCACTGCTCTATTCTAATTCTATTCTTTAAAAAAAAATTGCCCCTTTTAGATTTGCACTCTCTTCATTTACTAACTCTTTACTACTAACTGTTAACTTCATTTACTAAAAAAAAAAAAAAAACTAGCTTCTCTATTTTTTTAATTATTTTTGTTTTTTTTTTTTTTTTTTTTTTTTTATTTTA
>NW_015645061.1:60542-62387 GCF_001515625.1 Sinocyclocheilus rhinocerous
TATTTTAGTACATTTTTAAATGAATGTAAAAACTAAAACAAATTGTAAAACTGAAAGTTATTTTTTTTTAATTGTGTTCAGCATGGGGGGCCGCATTTGAATTCGTGACGGGCCGCGGGTTAAGAACCACTGCTCTATTCTAATTCTATTCTTTTAAAAAAAATTGCCCCTTTTAGATTTGCACTCTCTTCATTTACTAACTCTTTACTACTAACTGTTAACTTCATTTACTAAAAAAAAAAAAAAAAACTAGCTTCTCTATTCTTTTAATTATTTTTGTATTCTTTTTGTTTTCTTTTTATTTATTATACAATTAACAAAAAGCAAAAAAGGCCGCTAACACTAGCTTGCTCTATTCTTTGTCTGTTCTATCTGGTTTCTTTTTATTTATTATATTATTTTTAAAAAAAAAACCTTGCTAAGTGTACTGTGTTTAGCTAACTGAGACTTATCACAGCACTTGTATATCATTGCTGTTTTGTTGGTTTTTTTTGCTTTCAGTGTCCTCATTTGTAAGTCGCTTTGGATAAAAGCATCTGCTAAATGACTAAATTTAAATGTAGTAAATAAGGGGTCATATGATGCGATTTCAATTTTTCCTTTCTCTTTGGAGTGTTTGCTAAATGACTAAATGTAAATGTAGTAAATACATTTTATTTATTTATAAATAAATTTGTTTTTAATGAATGCATTTATTTTTTAATAAATACATATATTTTATTACATGCATTTCATTAAACGTTTATTCAAATGTAAATATACATAAACAAATGCCAGTTATTTATTTGTATCTAAATATACGAATACATAACATTTATTAATATTTTCAGAAATGTTTTATTTATTCATGCATTTAGTTTTAATAAATAGTCTACATAAAATATTTATTTCTAAACATGTATTTTCAATAAATAAAATTTAGTTATTAATACATGTTTATAAATAAATACATGCATTTGTTTGTTTATTTATATTTTCATTCATTTTATTTATTTTGTAATTTATATTAAAGATTGAAATGAAATGCTGAATGAATTAAATGAAGAAGAAAAAAAAACTTCTTAAACGACATATAAAAGATAGTTTGTCAATAACATCATCATATCTTTGCATTTGTGTTCTCTCAGCTGTTTCTGTAGACGGAGTGTGTGTGTTTGGATACACGGCCTGGACTCTGCTGGATGGGTTCGAGTGGAATCACGGTTACAGCATACGGAGAGGTTTATTCTACATCGATTTCAGTGAACCTGAGCGCCGCAGGCTCCCGAAGACCAGCGCTCACTTCTACAGACGACTGGTCCGAGACAACGGCTTCCCGGCCGAAAACACGCCGCACATCGAGGGACGATTGCCCTGTGACTTCCAGTTCGGTGTGTCCGAGTCAGTATTACAGGTGAGGGAAGAGAAAAACACTTCATCTTTGCATTGCTGTAAAAACAATGGTTTAGTCATTTTAACAAATGGATTTAGTCATTTTCTGTTTTATTCTGCGTAATAGTGGTCATACCAAACAAAAATTATGTGAACCTTTACATTGCTTAATATTTTGCATTAAGAACTTTTTATTTTTATTTTTTTATATTTAATTTATCAACATTGTTTCTATAATGATAATTCATAATGGTAATTTCATAATTCGTAATTTATCTTTATCTTATCTATGTAAATAACATTAACTGATAAAATGAAAATAAAATTAACAAATATTGTATTAAGAACTTTACATTTATATTTGTATATATATATATATGATAGAAATAGGGTCATATTTTTTTCATATTCATATTTATCATATTTTTTTTTTTTATTTATGATTTTAGATATAAATAATATACAATCAACTTT
>NW_015645061.1:62706-71600 GCF_001515625.1 Sinocyclocheilus rhinocerous
TGAAATAAATTAACTTTTCCACGACATTCTAATTTATTGAGATGCACCTGTATATTATATATATACACATATATACACACACACACACAGACACACATATATATATATATTAGTGCTGTCAAACAATTAATCGTGATTAATCGCATCCAAAATAAAAGTTTTTGTTTACATAATATATGTGTGTGTACAGTGTATATTAATTATGTATTGTAAGCCCTTGAACACAAGATTTGGTGAGATTAGCTCAAGTTGTCCACATAGATAATGCACCAGGCAGATATTTGGTGGAAGAGAACTTAATTCTCTTTATTTCTCAATAAGGTGAGGAAGAGGGGATGGGGAAAACTGCAACTAAAGCCTTTCTTCCTTCTGTGGTTTGCTCTTGGGGCAGCAGATCAATCTCTCTGAAGGGAAGAACGAAGAGATGGAGGGTTAGTTAAAAGGTGTTCAGGCTACTCACGACCCCACTGAGCCTCCGTCCTCAAGAACTTGTCCCGTGTCTGGGCTTAGGGTGATCCAGCATTCAGCATCTGCTCGTCTCCCCGGCTGAGGCCATGTCCACACGTACACGGGTATTTTTATAAACTGAGTTTTTCCTTCTTCCGTTTAAAAAAAATCTCCGGCCACATGAAAACGCAAATGCATGCTTTGAAGCACTGTCAAGAGCATGCCAAGCCAACAGGTGGCGATATAATCACAACCGTAAAGCCATGTTGGCCAATCAGAAGCCTGAAAAAGTTTCCAGTAGGCGGAGATAACAACGCAGGCGCTGACGTCACAAGCCAAAAACTCCGGTTTCGCTGTCGACACGATAACACTGCAACCGGAGTTTTTGAAAATCTTCACCCTGGCAGGTGTTTTCAAAAATGTTCGGTTTCAGTGAACTGGTGCTGCGTTTGCGTGTGGACGGTCAAACCGCATAGAAAAAGCTGCGGTTTTAAAAATAACCGCGTTCGTGTGGACAGGGCCTCAGAGTGTTAAATTAACACGGGGGATTTTATTTGTATATATATATGATAGAACTAGGGTCATATTTTTTTCATATTCATATTTATCATATTTTTTATTTTTATTTATGATTTTATATATAAATAATATACAATCAACTTTGATAAAATTCAATTTATATATATATCTATATATATATATACACACAGTATATACACACACACAGCTGACGTCACAAGCCAAAAACTCCGGTTTCGCTGTCGACACGATAACACTGCAACCGGAGTTTTTGAAAATCTTCACACTGGCAGGAGTTTTCAAAAATGTTCGGTTTCAGTGAACTGGTGCTGCGCTTGCGTGTGGACGAACGGCCAAACCGCGTAGAAAAAGCTGCGGTTTTAAAAATAACTGCGTTCGTGTGGACAGGGCCTGAGACACTACTGAGGCCTCTCTGTTCCCTTTTATGTGGTGGTTGTTGATTGTCCCTAACAGCCTGCAGCTAAGGCTCCCTGTTAGAGGGAAAAAGTTGAACACCTGTGTTGGAGCTACCCCTGGTCCTGAACCCTCTTACTGGGTGGCCCAGCCCTTGTTTTTTCCTCTGATGGGGCTCTCCATAGTGCTGAAGGTGTTCAAGCTGCTTTGTGGGGGACAATACCTCTTTCTGGCCACCACATACCCCCCTTTCCATCTCCAGGCTCCCGCTTGCAGCGCACGTCCCACAGCAGTCATGTCTTCTGGACATTGCATCTGCATTCACATGAGAATTCCCAGCCCGGTGTTCCACCTTAAATTGGAAGTTCTGCAACTGAAGAAACCAACGAGACTACCCATCTTTACCTCAGGAGTTACGGGGGTCTGGACCCCAGCTGCAAAGACATCACTCGGAGAGGGAGTTGGTTCATGCCACTGCTTCAAGAGGTTTACATCATAAATTTGCTGGTCTTTTCTCCGGCCAGGTTGACGCACTCTGTAGTTGACTGGGCCTGTCCGTTCTACAACTTTATAGGGTCCTAGCCACCTGGCAAGGAATTTGCATTCACTGGATGGGATTAAAACCAGTACCTTTTCTCCCGGGTGAAATTCTCGAACCTGTGCCCCTCGGTTGTATACCCGGGCCTGCTGTTGTTGGGCCTGCTGTTGTTGGGCCTGCTGCATGTGTTCTCGTACAACCGGCCAGATCTTTGTCATTCGATCGTGCATCTGTTCCACATACTCGATGATGGTGTGATATCGTGATGGCTGCTGCTCCCAACGTTCCTTGGCGAGGTCCAAAATCCCTCGAGGTCGCCGCCCATTGAGGAGCTCGAAAGGTGAGAACCCGGTGGAGCTCTGTGGGACTTCTCGAACAGAAAACAAGACATACGGTAACAACTGATCCCAATTTTTCCCATCAGTGTCAATGACTTTCCTCAGCATTTGTTTAAGAGTCTTGTTAAATCTCTCGACAAGCCCATCAGTCTGGGGGTGGAATACAGAGGATTTGAGTTGTTTCACCTTCAGTTGTCGGCAGGTCTCTTTAATCACAGTAGACATGAAGCATGAGCCTTGGTCCGTAAGGATCTCATCGGCTATCTCCACACAGCTAAAGAGCTGTACCAGTTCTCTTGCCACAGCCTTTGAGGTGGCCGACCGGAGTGGTATCGCCTCTGGAAAGCGGGTGGCATAATCGAGGATGACCAGAAGATATCTGTGTTCCCGGCTGGACTTTGGCAGGGGCCCCACAATATCCAGTGCAATCCTGCTGAAAGTGGTTTCAATTATAAGCAGAGGAATAAGTGGATTTCGATATGTTACCTTGGGACTATGAAGCTGACACTCAGAACAGTGCCGGCAATAGTCTTCGACTGTCTTCTTGATACCGGGCCAATAGAACCGTGTGAGGATGCGCTAATAGGTCTTCTCTGACCCCAGGTGGCCTCCAAACAGGTGAGTGTGTGCCAAGTACAACACCTTAGAAGTATATGCTTTGGGGACCAACAACTGTTCACAAATTTCCCCTCTGCGCTGATCCACTCTATATAACAATTTATTCTTTATCATGAAATGTGGATACCTCAATCTACTCACCCCTCTTGTAGTTGGCCCGCAATCATTTGTGCACTCCTCCATGCCTGGGTCAACACAGGATCTTGCAGCTAGGCAGTGCCGAACTGTCCCAACCTTTCCCCCTGGAGGGTCTCTGCTGGGGGAAATTCAGAGAACACTTTGTGGGATTCTATGTCTTTGAGTACCTGCGCTCCTCCCGGGCCCTCTGAGGCAGTGGCAGTGGAGTCATAACGTTCTTCCTCACCTCTATCCTCCTCTGGGCTGATTGCTTCTGCATCAGTAGTGGATACCTCAATCTACTCACCCCTCTTGTAGTTGGCCCTCAATCATTTGTGCACTCCTCCATGCCTGGGTCAGGATCTTGCAGCTAGGCAGTGCTGAACTGTCCCAACCTTTCCCCCTGGAGGGTCTCTGCTGGGGGAAATTCAGAGAACACTTTGTGGGATTCTATGTCTTTGAGTACCTGCGCTCCTCCCGGGCCCTCTGAGGCAGTGGCAGTGGAGTCATAACGTTCTTCCTCACCTCTATCCTCCTCTGGGCTGATTGCTTCTGCATCAGTAGTCTCTTCAGGGGTTGGAGTAGCGTGGTATTTGGACGAACGGCGCCTTCGGGGTCGGGGAGGTCTCTTCCCTTCTGCAGCTTGGTCTGTCCAGTAGGTAGCAAAGGCCTGGCAGTCTCTGCCAACCATGACCGGGATGGGCAAGCACTCCACGACCCCTGCTCGTACTTGTTACTGGCCCCAAGGGGTAACCATGCTTACTTCAGCAGTGGTGTAGTTCCTAGTGTCCCCATGAATGCAGGACACAGAAATCTCCCTTCCCCATGACCGGCCCTGCAAACTCTGGCCGGACTAATGTCACCATGCTTCCAGAGTCAACAAGGGCTTCGATGTCTCTGCCTCCAATCTGGACAGGGAACCTAGGGGCAGCTCCCCCTTAATAGGCCCAACAGGTGGTCAGAAAATGGCACTGGAGTCTTGAAGAGTCAGTGGCGCTCGCCGTGGGCATGAGTTCCTCTCTGCCTGGGCAATCATGTTTAATCGTTTGACAGCACTAAATATAAATTAATATGGTATTAGGAACTTGTTTTTTTTTTTGTTATCAAATTTGATCCCATTATTATATATGGCTTCAGTTAAACTTATCCTGCAGTTTTCAGTGAATTTGAGATCTCTTTCTCGTACGGTTTGTGAGCGTTTCATGTGAATTTCTCTCTGTGTTTCTCTCAGGTGCATCTGCGTCCGTTCTCGCCGCAGTTCACCGATCCGCAGCTGTACCGCTGGAACCTGTCGGGCGACGGCGCTCTCTCGCCCGTGATGGGCATCTTGCTCCACACGCGGCCAGTGCAGTGCACTGACTTCCTGTTCATCCAGCGGCACCTCTTCCTGCTGGGGGTCACAGGGTCGGCGCACTACCGCTTCGCCCTGGACTGGACGCAGCTCTCGCCCGGCGGTGACCCGGAGAAGGTTCGCTTCTACCGCTGTGTGCTGATGGAGCTCCAGCACAGAGGGATCCAGCCGGTCGTGACGCTGTATCACCCCAGCTATCACTCGCCTTCACTGGGTTTGCCCGAAGCGCTGCATGCTAACGGCGGATGGAGGAATGCTAGTGCTGTGGAAGCATTCGTTAGCTACGCTGCATTCTGCTTTCACAAATTTGGCGACTTTGTTTCGACATGGATCACCATCAACGAGCCGAATCGGCTAACGGAAGCGTACACAGAAGACCGGAAAACTGTTGCGCGGAATATGCTATTAGCGCACGCAAAAGCATGGCGTATTTACGACGAACGGTTTCGACAGAAGCAGGGTGGAGCTGTTAGTTTGGCTATCCATGCTGATTGGGTGGAACCGGCCAATCCGTTTTTAGAATCTCACAAATCTGCCCAGCAACAGTTTTTGGCATTCGAAGTGGGGCTTCGAGTTTTTATATTATTTTGAGCCATTTGTCATATGTAAAGTGCCCACTTTTAGCATTTGGTTCCATTATTATTTTTCCCAAAGAATTTTCATAATAAGCATTTTTAAAAAATGCTTAATTCCTTAAACTAATTCATCCAGCTCTGATATGAATCAGAATCTAAATATATTTAAGAATTTCAGATGAACATTTTTATTAATTTTTATTCTTTTTTTAATCATTTTTATCTTTTTAATTAAATTATATTTTATATTTAGACCGGAAAACTGTTGCGCGGAATATGCTATTAGCGCACGCAAAAGCATGGCGTATTTACGACGAACGGTTTCGACAGAAGCAGGGTGGAGCTGTTAGTTTGGCTATCCATGCTGATTGGGTGGAACCGGCCAATCCATTTTTAGAATCTCACAAATCTGCCCAGCAACAGTTTTTGGCATTCGAAGTGGGGCGTTTTCTCGACCCTCTGATTGGTAAATTATTTTAAGTTATTTAAGTTTTTTATTTTTATTTTTTTATTATATTTGTTATTGTTATAACTGTTGATATTATTATTAGATTTCATTTTTGATTATGTTGCCATATATAAAGCACTATAGTAAGTTTTAGCACTTGGTTTTATTGTTCCATAATTGTGACCATGGACCACAAAACCAATTTTGTGCTCCAGGGTCACAATTTACATTAATTTTCTTTTTCATTTTAAAACGATATTTTTTAGAATCTCACAAATCCGCCCAGCAACAGTTTGTGGCATTCGAAATGGGGCATTTGCTCGACCCTCTGATTGGTGGAGGGAATGAGGGGCGTGGCAATGGCTTCTCCAACGCTGAGAGGGCGGAGCTTAAAGGGGCGCTGGATTTCATCGCTCTCAATCACTTCACGACGCGTTTGGTGGCGCCATGGGAAAATGCGAAGCCGCAGAAGCCGGAGCACGGTTGTGCGCTGATGACAGACGTCACCTGGCCAGCATCGCACCTGAGGCAGGCACTCGTGCCCTGGGGCCTCCGCAGGATGCTGGGATGCATCGCTATGGCGACCGCTTCCCCATCATCATCACGGCGACAGGGGTGGACGATCAAGCGTTTCATGATGACCAGCTGAGACAGAGCTATATCAGGAGCTACCTGCAGGAGGCGCTAAAAGGTGAGCGGAGTCTGAATGTATTTCTATATATACTGTATTTCTGATTTAAGAATTTCAGAACTTCTACAGATTTTTACCATTTAAAAAAATGGAAAGTTACTTCATTATTTTGTTTTAACTTTTTGTTATCGTTATCATTCTTGTTATTTTATTTTTTTTATTCATTGATTGATTTTTTTTTTATATTATTTTGAGCCATTTGTCATATGTAAAGTGCCCACTTTTAGCATTTGGTTCCATTATTATTTTTCCCAAAGAATTTTCATAATAAGCATTTTTAAAAAATGCTTAATTCCTTAAACTAATTCATCCAGCTCTGATATGAATCAGAATCTAAATATATTTAAGAATTTCAGATGAACATTTTTATTAATTTTTATTCTTTTTTTAATCATTTTTATCTTTTTAATTAAATTATATTTTATATTTAATTTTATATATTTTAAATTTGTATATATATATATACACACACACACACACACACACATAAAATTATAACATGTAAATATTTCATCAATTATTTCATTATTTTATTGTATTATTCTTACATTATTATTATTACTATTATTACGTTCTTGTACTTTTATTTCATTTGTTACTTTGTTCCATTTTTTATTAAATTAAATAAATAATTAAATATTTATTACTGATGATATTATTATTATTATTACAGCAAACCAACCAGCTCTGAGATAAATCAGAACAACATTTGATTTGAAGCAAAACATTGGCAACCTCTATCCTCAAATCTCTGAGATATTTTGGTCTTTATGATAATATGGTGTATTTAAATATATAATCGTTAAGTATGAGCAATATAAACAGTGATACTTGGCTCATCACAGAGCACTAATGAGCTGTGATTATGAAACATGTCCTCATTATATCTTAAAACAACATTAGAGATTAAAGAGGCTTGTTGCAGAATGCTAGCGCTGCAGTGTGTTTTATCTAGTGTTATCTGTTTTACACACCGTAATCAGCTGCTTCCCCTGAGGTTTAACATCAGGGTCAAAGGTCACACTGCTGTAATTCAGTCTCAGAGCTGTTAATGAGCGACCTTTGAGACATTATGAGCACACAGGGACACACGGGTGTCATGTGGAGACTGTATGATCCTTGAGCCCAGTGCGCCTGCTTTTACAGTGTTTGTGCGGATGTGAGTCAGCGTCGCTTCACGCTTTAGTGTGTGTGTGATCTGACAGATTACGTGATAAAGCTGTGAACAGCGTGACCTGTTTTTGCATTTGGAAAACAACGCTGTGTGTTATATCACAGTTTTCCAAACTAAGTAAGGATCATGAAACACTGGCTAATAATAACAAAAGAATCATTTTAAAATAAAAACAATCAAAATAAAATACATACTAAAAAAAGCCTAAATATTCTATTTATTAAATCATTTGTTTGTCATGTGACTATTAACTACGTCAGAGAACCACGAACATGCAGATGTGTGAAATTATTGAAATATTAACAATATAAAAACATTTAAAATTAAAATGAATAAATGATAATAAAATATCAAAATAAGTCATTATAAAATATAAAGATAAAACACTTACTAAAAAGGATCAAATATTTTTTGTTTACCTGCATGTCATGTGACCATTGACCAATGTGAACATGCAATTGTGTTATTAAATTATTGATATATTAACTAAATCATAAAAATGTAAATAGATTTTTAAAAATAAATAAACCATTTAAAAAATCTAAATAAAACACTAAAAAGAAGATAAAATATTTTATATGTAATTTGTTGAAATACTTAATTAAATTTAAATATTACTTATATTTGTGACCCTGGAGTCATAAGTAGCACAGGTATATTTGTAGCAATAGCCAACCAATACAGTGGGTCAAAATGATTGATTTTTCTTTTATGCCAAAAATCATTAGGATATTAAGTTCCATGAAGATATTTAGTAAATGTCCTACTGTAAATATATTAAAACTTAATTTTTGATTCGTAATATGCATTGCTAAGACTTCATTTGGACAACTTTAAAGGGATAGTTCATCCAAGAGTGAAAATTCGGTCATTAATTACTCACCCTCATGTCGTTCCAAACGACAAACGATATTTTTTATTAAATCCGAGAGCTCTCTGTTCTAATCCAGCATTAAGTCCATAATCAGAGCAACCGCAAATTTTGAGCAAATTTTCAATTTTGGGTGAACTGTTCCTTTAAGCATTTAAACACTTTCATGTATTGGCACAAAAGTTGGTGGAAATGATCATCTATGTGTTCCAAACGTGCCTGAAAAGTTTGAATACAGTGCCACCTAGTGTTCAGAAGATACAGTCTAGTCCATGTCTATTAGAAAAACAAATTCATCATTAAGGCCATTTAACTTTAAACCATTGCTTCCGCCCAAAATACAAGTCCATAATCCATAATAAGGCTTCCTCCAGTGAAAAAGTGCATCTCCTGTTGTCTCAAAATCCAGCCACATATTTGTTTAGAGCTGTTTAAACGCAGCTTGATCTATGCAGATTTCTCTCCTGATTCACACCAGAACACTTTTTCACCGGAGGAAGAGTTATTATGGATTATGAACTCAATGTATTTTAGTTAAAAGTGTCTTAATGCTGGATTAGTTTCAGCTTTTGTCTTCTCCAGATGTTAACTGATGGACTGGAGTGCTGTGGATTACTTGTGGATTATTGTGATGTTTTTATCAGCTGTTTGGACTCTCATTCTGACGGCACCCATTCACTGCAGAGCATCCATTGCTGAGACACTGATGCAATGCTACATTTCTACAAACCTGATGAAGAAACAAACTCATCCTGATCTCGGATGACCTGAGGTTTCAGTACTTTTTCGTTAA
>NW_015645061.1:72254-74261 GCF_001515625.1 Sinocyclocheilus rhinocerous
ATGTATTTTAGTTAAAAACGTCTTAATGCTGGATTAGTTTCAGCTTTTGTCTTCTCCAGATGTTAACTGATGGACTGGAGTGCTGTGGATTACTTGTGGATTATTGTGATGTTTTTATCAGCTGTTTGGACTCTCATTCTGACGGCACCCATTCACTGCAGAGCATCCATTGCTGAACAAGTGATGCAATGCTACATTTCTCCAAACCTGATGAAGAAACAAATTCTTCTACATCTCAGATGGCCTAAGGGTGGGTACATTTTCAAAGATTTTGGATGGACTGTTGCTTCAAACATAGGAAAACATGCAGAAACAAAGTGGACTTTTCATCCAAAACACTGCACATAATTAAACATCAAATATCTCCAGATTGACTGTGATTGTGTCACAAAACGCAGTAGTTTGGTGTTCAGTGTGGACAGATGTCTGCATGTCACAATGCATCTGGTTTGGTGTTAAAACACTAGAAGTAAACCAGCAAATACAATACACCTTAAAATGCACACATGTAATAAGAGCCAAAAGACCTCAACATTGCATGTGATAAAACTGCATACAACCCAAAACTCTCTAACCCTAATGCCAGTAAACCCTGCTACTTTCATACAATACGTGCAAGGGTACAAGAAAAGCACTTTTTTCTGTTTAGAACACTAGTTCCACCTCAAAATAATTAAGACGCTATACAACTCAAATAATGCACATTTCTGCTTTAAACTCTCCAGAATGTCCCCTTCATTTAGTTCCATTGTAAGCTCTCGACTCAGAATGTTGTCTTGAACCCAGAGCGCTGCTTTCAGGAAGGTTTGTGTATATTTTGTGTAATATTTTTGGAGGAACTGTATCTGTCCTTGCAGAACTGTCCATCACATTGGTTAATATCAGTTCAAATGAATAATGCCCCAGTTTTACTTTTTGATGGACTTTGACTGATTGAATTTGACTGAATTTTTAAAGTGAAGAAATTATGGGACGGCTGTAGGAAAATAGAAACAATTGAATGATGAATGTGTGCTGTATATTCTGTAATACTGTAAATAATAATAACATTAAATAATATTGTTTAAAAACTACAAAATGTTGTACAAAACTACCAAATTTTGCTATAAGTTTGATCACAACATATAATCATTGCTGTTAATAGTGCTCACTGTCTGTTTGATTACATGACATTAACTAACTGCTTGATTTTTACCGTGCATTTCTGCCGTATGGACATCAACTTGAGATAGTCACCACTGATAAGCTATTTCTGAATATAATGTAGAAACTGTAATTTTCTGTAAAGCTGCTTTGCAACGATTTGCATCGTGAAAAGAGCTAAACAAATAAACTTGAATTGAATTGTTTAAAACTGCTTAAGATGAAACTGTATCAAACCATCCATATGGAAATGTAATATATAACATATATTGTCTTGTATCAAGAGCGATATTGCCGTACAGTATGCTAACTGC
This sequence comes from Sinocyclocheilus rhinocerous, assembly GCF_001515625.1. Classification (NCBI taxonomy): domain Eukaryota; kingdom Metazoa; phylum Chordata; class Actinopteri; order Cypriniformes; family Cyprinidae; genus Sinocyclocheilus; species Sinocyclocheilus rhinocerous. Next base: position 73,712 of record NW_015645061.1, read on the forward strand.
AAGGCGATATGTGTAATTGTCACATGCATACATACATTCTGTCTCTCACACACACACACACACACTTACTTACAAACTTAAATTCAAATGAAAAACTGTTTGCATATGTGGAAATGGCAAATGATTTTCTGCAGCCCTCTAGTGGCTGCAGTTGAAATTTAATGCAATTTCAATTTCATAAGTTTTTCTATGGCATATCAGTCTTCCATTAAACCATGGCACATTGTCCATGTCATCTTCATGAATGAAATTAAAACATGTAGATCTTCTTTAAAGTGAATCTTACATAAATTGTTGCTGTTATAGAAATGCAAATTAAGGTAATACTACGTTAAAGATACCATAAATCACCATAAAACTGCACATCTCTACAATAGAAACATTGATAAAGTGAAAAATGTTATGCATATGCAGAAAAGAAAAGAAAAAAATATTATGCATACATTAGCATGAGTTATAATCTATTTGTTTTGCAGAAATAATATTGCACTTGTATTCAATCTCTCTCTTTCTCTCTCTCTCTCTCTCTCTCTCTCTCCCTCTCTCTCTC
>NW_015645061.1:75101-75692 GCF_001515625.1 Sinocyclocheilus rhinocerous
CTCTGTATCTCTAAGATAGAGATGTGCAAGAAGTGTGGTTAGTTGGTTGTGAATATATTTAAACAGTACAGGCAGGCTGTACTGTACAGACTCTCTGTGGGTCTTAAAAAGTGCAGTGCTACAGTGCTACTGACACTCTTTGCTCCACTCTAACATCTTGCTTAGACAACTTTTGCCCACTTTCATCCAGACCAGCACGCACTACCCCCTCTGCCCCATGGCTGTCCGATGTTCTCCGTGAACATCGCTCTAAACTCAGGGCTGCAGAGAGAAAATGGCGCAAATCAAAAAACTCGACCGACCTTAGTGTGTATCAGCCACTCCTCTCTTCCTTCTCTGCTAATGTCTCCACTGCTAAAACACTACCACAACAAAATTAACAACTGTTCTGACTCTTGCACACTTTTCAAAACTTTCTCTTCTCTTCTCTGTCCTCCTCCCCCTCCTCCTTCATCAACTCTTACAGCTAATGACTTTGCAATTTTCTTCATAAATAAAACAAGAAACATCAATGACCAATTCTCCACACCACAAACCAATGATATATATAATGACATATACACACTCTCTCTCCTCCTTCTCTCCACTCTC
>NW_015645061.1:75730-75951 GCF_001515625.1 Sinocyclocheilus rhinocerous
CAGTCATACCTTCGCTTACTCACATTATCAACACCTCTCTTCACACTGGTACATTTCTCACAGCATTTAAGCAGGCTCGGGTAAGCCCACTAACCCCACTACCTTCTCTAAATCCAGCACTTTTAGAAAACTACAGACCGGTTTCCCTTCTTCCATTCATTCCATTCATTGTTGAACGAGCTGTGTTCAACCAAGTCTCTGCCTTTCTCACACAGAACAAC
>NW_015645061.1:84883-85372 GCF_001515625.1 Sinocyclocheilus rhinocerous
GGAGACGGACATTTCCAACTTATCCTTTCCAATCATCCTACTACCTTTCCACTTGATCCTCTCCCCACTCACCTCCTTCAGGCCATTTCTTCTTCAGTTATACCTGCGCTCACTCACATTATTAACACCTCTCTTCACTCTAATACATTTCCCACTGCATTCAAGCAGGCTCGGGTAACCCCACTGCTTAAGAAACCCTCTCTAAATCCAGCACTTTTAGAAAACTACAGACTGGTATCCCTTCTTCCGTTCATTGCAAAGACACTTGAGCGAGTTGTGTTCAATCAACTCTCTATGTTTCCTGCACAGAACAACCACCTGGACAGCAACCAATCTGGCTTCAAAAGCGGCCACTCAATTGAGACTGCCCTGCTCTCGGTTACTGAAGCCCTGAGACTGGCAAGAGCAGCTTCCAAATCCTCAGTACACATCTTGTTGGATCTGTCTGCTGCTTTTGACACAGTTAACCACCAGATTCTCCTGTCCACC
>NW_015645061.1:85420-96499 GCF_001515625.1 Sinocyclocheilus rhinocerous
ATGTACTATCAAGCCTCTGCAACTGATCCAGAATGCAGCAGCGAGAGTGGTCTTTAACGAGCCGAAAAAAGCTCATGTTACACCTCTCTTCATCAGTTTACACTGGCTACCAGTAGCTGCTCGCATTAAATTCAAGGTACTGATGTTTGCCTAGAAGACAACAACTGGCGCTGCACCAATATACCTAAACTCCCTAGTTCAAACTTAATCACCCTCCAGAAGCTTGCGTTCTGTAAGTGAGCGACGCCTTGTGGTGCCATCCCAAAGAGGCACAAAATCACTCTCAAGTCACAACTTCTTGCTACTGGGGTTCCTCAAGGCTCAGTGCTTGGACCTCTTCTCCATCTACATGTCATCATTAGGATATGTCATTCAGAAGCATGCTTTTCTTATCACTGGCGGGCCTTCCTGCATGTACTATCAAGCCTCTGCAACTGATCCATACAGCACTTGCATAATGTTGCTCTCTCGTTCATCTGATTGCTTCTATTGTTCTCCTCATTTGTAAGTCGCTTTGGATAAAAGTGTCTGCTAAATGATTAAATGTAAATGTAACCTAAATTGAAGGTCATAATAAAATGGAGTCATATTAGAATTTAACCTAAATTTAATAACTTTGCACACCGAAAAGACGGAACACGCAGGAAACCTTCATCCACCATTGGATACCTTCGTTGGGCCAATTGTGTGGACCCTACAATATGATACTTCTTTTCTTTTAAAGAGGAAGGTCTGAAGAACAAATAATGTTGAAACAAGAGATGTATCTTGTTTACTTCTGTCAAAACAACAGACAGGAACATAACTGTCTGAGTGCCATAAATATTCTTTTTCCAAAGTTTGCGTACCTATAACTCAGGAAGTGTTATTATAGTATTAGGAAGTATTAAAGATATCACAATATGATTTTAGATTCTAGTTCTTAATAAAGTTTTTTTTCAAGGTCCTACATCATTCAGTCCCAGAGATATGGGGGATCTCAATGAGGGTCCATGTCCAGATTGTTGAATATTACCTATTTTCAGTGGTTGAAAACCAAATGTTAGTCACTTTGATTACAGCTGATACTTATTTAATTTAAAAAGCAATGTCTGAAGAATAAATAATGTCTAAATTAGAAATGTATCTTGTTTCCCTCTATCAAAACAATTGTATAGGACATAGTTGTTTGAGTGTCATAAATATTCTTTTTCCAAGATTTGCGTGCCTGTAGCTCAAGAAGTATTAAAGTTATCTTAGTATGATTTTAGATTCAGATTCCTAAGAAACCTTTCTTTTTGAATCTTCATTTTTAAGGCCCTGTGTGGTTTAATCCCAGAGATATCGAGATCTCAGTGCAGCTCCATATCCAAATTGTTGTATCCTACCTATTTTCAATGGTCAAAAACCAAATAAGGTTTTGTGTTTATCTAGTCATCACTGTTGTCACTGTCAGATATGCAAATAATAACAGTAACTTAGGGTTTAGGAATGTACAGTGTGACACGTCGGATTATGAATCGTTAACTCTAGGTAAAGTATGAACAGTGTGAAACATAAAATAAGAGTACCCAGGATCCCATTTACCTGGGGTTTAGAATTACCCAGTGTTAATTATTTCAAGTGTGAGTGACCTTAAATGTTTGAGGTACTATCAGTGATTCTGCCAAATATGGCCTTTAGCAGTAGATGCTACTTATGCGTCACATTTTATAATAATAAAAAAGAAAAAGAAATTTAATTAATCCAGGTGAGGCAAATCTTGGTCTATTGATGTGAATACAATGTGTGGCTAAAGCAAGCACTTTTCTTTACGAGGCATGATATTTGTTTTAAACGTTACGATACTGCAAAGCTGAACTCTTGGTAGCTTCAGAAGCTTTTAAAACGAACAAAATACTTTCTTCCAAATATCCCTAAAACTGATATAGAAATATAGAATCTTAGAAATAGAAATATAGAATCTTAGAAATAGACTACAGAGAGCAAGGTAATGTGCCTCAAATTGATCATTTCAGTGCATTTTTAGCACTCAGACGTGTGTTCTATGCATATTGTTTTGATTGAAGGGAAACAAGATACAATTATAATTTCAACATTATTTATTATTCAGACATTGTTGTTTAAATACACTAAGTATCAGCTGTATACAAAGTGACCAACATTTGGTTTTTGACTACTGAAAATGGGTAATGTTCAACAATCTGGACATGGAGCCTCATTGAGATGCCCATATCTCTTGGACTGAATGATGTAGAGCTTTGAAAATGGAGATTCTAAAAGAAACGTTTATTAAGAACTAGAATCTAAAATCATATTGTGATATATTTAATACTTCCTGAGTTACAGGCACACAAACTTTGGAAAAAGAATATTTATGGCACTCAGACAGGTATGTTCCTTTTGACAGAAGGAAGCGAGATACATCTCTAGTTTCAACATTATTTGTTCTTCAGACCTTCCTCTTTAAAAGAAAAGAAGTATAATTTTTAACTAAATTGACCCACATTTGGTTTTTGACCACTAAAAATGTGTACAATTTAATGATTTAATCCTGGAGCCATATTGAAATTCAAGTATCTCTCGAACCGGACCATATAAGGCCTTAAAAATGAGGATGCCAAAGGGTAAGTTTGTTACGACCCAATATCTAAAAGGGCATTAAGATATCTTTAATACTTCTTGAGTTACAGGCATACAAACTTTGGAGAAAAAAAGTGCTCATTCCCCATTTTTGAATGGTCACCATTGGCACATAATACAACAAAGATTGCTAAATTTAACATATTTTACTAGCAGACCTACCAATCTCTAGAGTGAGTCTCTTTTGGGAAGTGAAGGAAGAAGTGTGGTTAGTTAGTTGTGAATATATTTTAACAGTACAGGCTCTCTGTAGGTCTTAAAAAGTCTTTTAAAAGTCTTAATTTGCTCTTTCACAAATGAAAGCCTTAAAAACTTTCAAGCCAAATTAGAAAGTCTTAAATTCATAAAGGCCTGGCATTATGTTGCATGCATTGCAATAAATAAATAAATATACTAAAATTATCTACAGTATTTTTGTCTTATTTTCCAGTCCAAACATTCTTAAATCAAGATACATTTACATGCAACATATAAAATGAATTCAAATGTAATGGAGATCTGTTGGAAGTTGTATTTTCAAACTGTTGCTAATGGAACTCATTTTCTGCTGCCTACATGTTTATGTTTAGAGAACATATTGACATATTGTGTTCCCTTTAGTTTGGGTCTTGTATTTACTTTGTCTTAAAATGTTCATAAAACCTGCAGTTTGCATGTCAAAAAGTCATCAGGACCTGGTTGTAATAAACCCCTTAAGCTAAGAAAATACAAATCATTAAGTCTCAAAATCCAAATGAATCAAATAGGGTTGACATGCCAATGAATGCATGCGTGCCACTTGATCCACAAATGCACATCTTCTTTGTTGCATGCGCAAATTCTGATATACTAATACAAAAGAAAACATCTATATTCACAAACATGTTTCTGTTTGTATAAACCGCTGCACATTTGTGTATTTCTGAATTTCACAGGCACAAGTTGACAGGCATTTTGGTTGTGGATAGTAAGATACATTTGTAACATTTATCAATTTCATGGATAATTGTTCATGCATTTGTTAGTAAATTTGAGACTAATTTCATCCCATACTTTATCAGCACTTTCAGTTTATTATTTCTATTTTAATTCCTCTGAAGATGATAAAGCAGGTTGCCAAAAAAAAAGTGAAATGAACGAAAAACTTGTCCTTTTATGCCATCGAACCCATGACTCTCCTATCAAGATCAAGTGTTTTTGTAAATGTCAGATAAAGAGGAGGATCCTGATGATCAGAAAGATATTTAAAGATGCATCCGTCACCTGAACATTCACAAGATTCTCAGCGCATACGGTGAGTTTGATTTCTGGTCATTTTGAAAACTATGTTTCTTTCTTCAGAAAATGACAGAATGCATGTTCATGCTCAAATAAAGTGACTGTGTTTGTCTGAACTGTATTTCAGGAGCATCTGATCCTCCGAGCTGGACGTCTGAAGCGATGATCACAAACATGATTGTGAGTTTCTGTATGTGAGAATGTGAGTGTGATTTTATCAGACGTCGATCATCAGACTCAGATCTTGAGTTTGTGTCTCTCAGGTGTTGCTGTGTTTGTCTGCGCTGTTTCCCGTCTTGATGGGCACTGATGAGGTCAAATCAGATTGTTTTCTTGCCAGAGACTGCTCTGATATTTATTTGAGTGGGAAAAATGGCAGTGGCGTGTACACCATCAACACAATGGATGGAGCAGTGCAGGTCTTCTGTGAGATGGAGTCCGGCGGACAAAACGACAGAGGACACTGGACAGTATGCGTTTTACTTTGAGCTAATGTTTTATCTTATTTTATTAGCAGATGCACCTCAGCGTGATTCACATGCAGCTAACAAATGTATGTTATAAAAACATTGTGGGAACATTGTTTTAAAGTGTTTCTAAAATATTGAAATGTCTAGTTTTCTTGTTATTAACGTTATTTAAAATCTACAAAAATACTTACTACGTTCTACCAACTTTTTTTCACCCAAATCATAATGGTATTTTAAAACAAATTTTTTAAATTCCAAGAATGCTAAAAAAAAAGAAAACATCTATATTCACAAACATGTTTCTGTTTGTATAAACCGCTGCACATTTGTGTATTTCTGAATTTCACAGGCACAAGTTGACAGGCATTTTGGTTGTGGATAGTAAGATACATTTGTAACATTTATCAATTTCATGGATAATTGTTCATGCATTTGTTAGTAAATTTGAGACTAATTTCATCCCATACTTTATCAGCACTTTCAGTTTATTATTTCTATTTTAATTCCTCTGAAGATGATAAAGCAGGTTGCCAAAAAAAAAGTGAAATGAACGAAAAACTTGTCCTTTTATGCCATCGAACCCATGACTCTCCTATCAAGATCAAGTGTTTTTGTAAATGTCAGATAAAGAGGAGGATCCTGATGATCAGAAAGATATTTAAAGATGCATCCGTCACCTGAACATTCACAAGATTCTCAGCGCATACGGTGAGTTTGATTTCTGGTCATTTTGAAAACTATGTTTCTTTCTTCAGAAAATGACAGAATGCATGTTCATGCTCAAATAAAGTGACTGTGTTTGTCTGAACTGTATTTCAGGAGCATCTGATCCTCCGAGCTGGACGTCTGAAGCGATGATCACAAACATGATTGTGAGTTTCTGTATGTGAGAATGTGAGTGTGATTTTATCAGACGTCGATCATCAGACTCAGATCTTGAGTTTGTGTCTCTCAGGTGTTGCTGTGTTTGTCTGCGCTGTTTCCCGTCTTGATGGGCACTGATGAGGTCAAATCAGATTGTTTTCTTGCCAGAGACTGCTCTGATATTTATTTGAGTGGGAAAAATGGCAGTGGCGTGTACACCATCAACACAATGGATGGAGCAGTGCAGGTCTTCTGTGAGATGGAGTCCGGCGGACAAAACGACAGAGGACACTGGACAGTATGCGTTTTACTTTGAGCTAATGTTTTATCTTATTTTATTAGCAGATGCACCTCAGCGTGATTCACATGCAGCTAACAAATGTATGTTATAAAAACATTGTGGGAACATTGTTTTAAAGTGTTTCTAAAATATTGAAATGTCTAGTTTTCTTGTTATTAACGTTATTTAAAATCTACAAAAATACTTACTACGTTCTACCAACTTTTTTTCACCCAAATCATAATGGTATTTTAAAACAAATTTTTTAAATTCCAAGAATGCTAAAAAAAAATCCAGTTTTCTTGTCATTGATACCATTGGTTGATATACCATTTGCATATTTTATCATAACATATATACTTTTATTAAATATTACACAAATTGTCACTCAGTGCTTTTATTTGTGCTCTGCTTCTATCTGAGTATGAAGCATTTATTTTTGCAGCTGTTTGGTGACGCTTGTGAAATCACACAACAGATTTTACATTTGTTGCTAAAATAAGCTTGTCAGCTTTTCAAATAAAAAGTTTTTTTAATGTCTTAAAAAGTTAAGTAGATGAATTATGTGAAAGGATGTGATTTGTGAAAGCGATGGATGATTTCTGAATGTTTCAGGTGTTTCTCAAGCGAATGGACGGCGAGGTGAATTTCTTCAGGCCATGGGAGAGTTATAAGAAGGGTTTCGGTAATAAAACAGGCGAATACTGGCTGGGTGAGTGATTTAGTGTCATTTTGGCTGAAATCTGACACATGGAAAACTTGGACATGTAATCAGGACTGCAGTATAAATGCAGAGTTATATAGTTTGTATTTGGACATTTGTTTTTGATTTACTAAAACAGTTTCCTTTCATGTTTTCAAAAGGATTAGAGTACATTCACCAGCTGACGCGCAGGCATCAGTATAAACTCAGAGTAGATTTGGAGGACTTTGAAGGGAACAAGGTTTACGCTCTGTACGAGTCTTTCTCTGTGGACTCTGAGGCTGATGGGTACAAACTGCATGTTAGCGGCTTTGTAAATGGAGGAGCAGGTGAAACAGACTACAAATGTTTCATTTTCCAGTTTTCAATTGTTTGGCCCTAATGATAAAAGAGGAAAATAATCTTTTAAGCCATGCTTAAACTAATGATAATGATCTAAAACTCATTTTAGACATCCAAATGAAAGAGCCTATAATGAAAGTTTCTCCTTTCTGCAGGTGACTCTTTGAGTCTTCACAATGGAATGAAGTTCTCCACCTTTGACAAAGACCAAGATAATTGGAGAAATAATTGCGCTATGATATACTCTCTAGGAGCATTTTGGTACAACAATTGTGAACACACAAACCCCACTGGTCTGTATTTGTGGGGGAAAGATGATGGCAGTTTGGTTATTGGGCCCACCTGGTACCACTGGAAGAGCAGCTTTAAATCTCTGAAGACCATCACCATGAAGATCAGACGCGTGATGTAGAGCAGGGCTTACAAACGCTTCACTGCAGCTTGTGCACACATCCACAACTTCATGCATACATGTGGATCTTTCTTAAAATATGATGACAAATCAAATCCATTGTCTTCTTAAATAAAAATGTGTTGAAATTGGGTTCATGACTTTTCAGCATGCTTTATCCGCTTTGATTTTGAAGCAATAAAACTTTATGCAAAGCAGCTGTTGTTTTGTGTGTTTTAAGTATTAAAGGAGGGCGATGCTCATGTGGGCTTCATGTATGATTTAAAATAGTTTATTCAGGATTTCTGCAGGTTTTATGAATGTCAATTTTTGCGACGTGTTTAACAGTAATTCAAACTTAAGGACCAAATTGAAGGGAACACAATATGTCAATGTGTTCTCTACACATTAATGTCTAGGGAGTAGAAAATGAATTGCATTAGCAACAGTTTGAAAATACAACTTCCAACAGATCTCCATTATGTTTTAATTCATTTGACAAAAAAGCTAGAATATAGAAATAACTTCTACAGCCTTCTGATCACACTGCAAAAAAATTATGTTCTTCCTCAGCATTTTTGCCTTTTTTTTCTAGTGCAAATAAAGGTGAAAGAAACATCACATAATGACATGTTTTCTGAGAAACTGATGAAAACGAAGTGAGTTAACAAGATCAAATATCTGCCAACAAGCTCAGAAAAACCAACTTTATTCAAAGGGGAACATGTTTTCATAGCTCACTGTAGGGCTAGGCAATAAAACTATAACAATATCACTCATTAGAACATGCAGAAACTAAGAAATGAAGTGTTTGTCATGTTCTGAGCATAAACAGTAATTTAAAACCCCAACTGACAGTCTGGTTTCTACAACTTTCACTTAGGAGCAACAATATACCTTTAAACTTAATAAAGAAATAAAGATTTGATATTTATCGTGATAGTTATCGATATCAACTGATACGAAAATAATTATATTGTGATCATTTTTTCGGCCATATCGCCCAGCCCTAGCTCACTGACTGATATTCGTTATTGTTTCAAGTATAAACTCACTTAATTTTGTTCACTTTCTCAGAGAACAAGACTACAACTATCTTCATTTTGCATTTCAAGTAAACATATCTTGATGTAAGGATGTTTAGATATTTGTACTGGAAAAAAAGCCAAAAATACTCCACAAGATATTCTTTTTTTTTTTTTTGCAGTGCATGCAACATTTAATACCATGCCTTTGTGAATTTAAGACTTTTTTTTCTTAATTTGTGGAAGCGTGAATTAAGCTTTTTAAAGACCTTTTTTTTTTTTTTACCTACCTTAAATTATTTAACAGTTTTTAAAAGACAGTAATTATAGATATAGTTCTTGGTGTGAAGTGCTATAATGACTTTATAATAGACTTTAAACTCTGCAAAATGATTTTGATTGAGATGTTGTCGAGCTTAAGTTGATTTGAACCCACTGCTTCTAGGAAAGGTTGTGTATAATTTGTGTAATGTTTTTGATCCATCCGTTAGGGGGCGTTGCTGCATCTGAAATCCGCTCACACTGGTTGATTAATGGCACACCTGTGTACAATAAATAATTGTATGGTTTTAAAAAGGGAGAGGGGAAGGATAAGGGATATTTTCCCGATAACTGGCTGTTAAAGACACTTATGAGCCTAGCTTGAGCCTGCGGGGTTCACAAAAAGAAAGGGGATTGTTTTGTGGCATTCGTGGCTGGTTTGCCAAAGAAAGCGAGACTTATTGGCCCAGAGGTAGATAGTGGGGAAAAATCTGGATAGAGATTAAAGGAAAAATAGGTGGACACCTGCAGGCCTCTTGGCCACCTTTGCAGGCCTTATACCCAAAGCCACTGGAAGGCAAGCCTGCAACCTTTAGCCAAAAAAGTGCAATGGCTAATACTAATGCTGCGGCTTTGGTGGTATGCAGTGAAGGAGACCAGCTTATGTTATTCCCTTATTAAAAGGTGAAGACCATTTGGAGTTGAACAATTATCATCATATGTCCAAACATTCAGTTCTAGCTCCTTATATCCCAGGTAAATTTGCACCAGTTTTCAGCTGGAAATATTTTATGTGACTCTGTCTGGTTTTAGAACTGGCCATAGTACTATTACTGCTGCTATGGTTGTGACAAATGATCTTATTGGTGCTTTGGACAGAAAACAGCATTGCACTGCCTTGTTTGTGGATTTAATAAGACATTTGGTTCAGTGGATTACAAACTGAAGCTGAAAAAAAGCTGAAAAAACTCATGCTAATGCTAAAAAAACTAATGCTGGTCTTAGTCTTAAGGCTGTTGATTGGTTAAAAAATTATTTTGTAGACCAAATTCATTAGCCGCTTTTTCCAGTTTACCAGAACTGTCAGGTACGGTTCCAGTTGTATTTCCACATGAGCCTGGTACGGCGCGGCACGATTACAAAGCGTTCTCAGCCCGGAATTCTCGGCACGGATAGACAACCGTGCTGGTAGAGTGCGTGTGCGTGACGTCGCCACTCAGGATCTGTCACTTGTCTGTTGCCTGGCTGCTAGTTTCTCCGTAGCTTGCAAAGCGCGCTATTTTGATAAATGTAAACACAAATTAGTAATAAAATCTAAAGAAATTTCTGATCATCCACCATAACTCGGTGGTTATTTACACCTCATATCACATGTAAACACTTCTGGTACCACGGCAACGACTGACGCATTTGAATTGCATTCCAAAAATAAACTAAACTAACTAACTAACTAAGTAACTAACATAACTGTACCGGCCGGCGCGGAATGGAACGGTTATGCAAAGAGAACCATTCAGCGCGATGGTGGAAAAGTGGCTATTGTGTCTGTGTTGAAGGCCATAAATCAGGCTTTCTCAAGATAACTAACGGTGTTCCCCAGGGTTCCATTTTGGGGCCTGTTTTATTTCCTGTTTTTATAAATGATTTTGGAAAGAATAACAAAACAAAATTACGCCTGTATGCAGATGACTCTATTACACATATGACATAGGCTTTTTCCATAGTACAGGCAGTGCAGGAACTTCAGATTGAATTTAATTCATAACAAACTGTACATTGATGAATTTAAGGCAGTCATAAAGAATGTGGTGAATAATGCATGTGATTGTTTTTGTAAAAGGCCTCTGTGTTTCATATGTGTTGTGTATGTTGTATCTTAATTGTGAGTTTTGTATGGCTGCTACCATGGCCAGGTCTCTCTTGAAAAAGAGATCATTGATCACAATGGGACTTCCTGGTGAAATAAGGTAGTATAAATATATAAAATAAGAAGACTCAGCGGTGCTCCTCTGTGGTTTCTTACAATATTTATGTATAGTCAGGTTAAGGCGGCTGGTATGGTGTGTTGGCTTCTCCATGTGGTCCTGTTTGGTATTGCCAGTGTTGGGGAAAGTTACTTTTAAAAGTAATGCATTACAATATTGCGTTACTCCCTAAAAAAAAGTAACTAATTACATTACTTAGTTACTTTTTATGGAAAGTAATGCCTTATGTTACTTTTGAGTTACTTTTTAAATCTGGGCAGAGCTTGCTTGCTTGTTTGTTTTTAATATAAAAAAGGGTTTTTGGGCAGAATTATGAGAGGGCCCACTCACTTGGTTGAAAAGCAACTCCACACATGGATGGTCTCAGGATGCTTCACTGTTGGCACGACACAGGACTCATGGTAGCGTTCACCTTTTCTTCTCCGAACAATCGATTTTCCAGATGTCCCAAACAGTTGGAAGGGAGCTTCATCAGAGAAAATAACTTTGCACCAGTCTTCTGCTGTCCAATCCTTGTACTTCCTGCAGAATTTCAGTCTGTCCTTGACGTTTTTCTTGGAGAGAAGTAGTTCTTAATGGTTCTTTCAGGTGCAATATTATTTGCAATTTCCTTGCATGTGAGGCCATTTTTGATGCAAAGCGATGATGGCTGCACGTGTTTCTTTGGAGGTAACCATTGATAACAAGATCATCAGAAGTTAAATGAATATGCCTCAGGCTGAAGGAAATGTAAATTCACGTCTGGTTCTCTATGGGATTGAGATCCGGGGAGTTGCCTGGCCACGGATCCAAAATCTCAGTGTAATGATCTTCGAGCCACTTCTTTATCACTCTTGCTTTGTGACATGGTGCTCCATCATGCTGGAAAATGCACGGATC
>NW_015645061.1:96509-96735 GCF_001515625.1 Sinocyclocheilus rhinocerous
GCTCATGGATCGTTGGAAGAAGTCGCTCTTGCAGGACGTTTTGATACCATTCTTTATTCATGGCAGTGTTTTTGGGCAGAATTATGAGAGAGCCCACTCCCTTGGTTGAAAAGCAACCCCACACATGGATGGTCTCAGGATGCTCAGGATGCTTCACGACACAGGACTCATGGTAGCGTTCACCTTTTCTTCTCCGAACAATCGATTTTCCAGATTTTCCAGATGT
>NW_015645061.1:103294-105431 GCF_001515625.1 Sinocyclocheilus rhinocerous
ATTCACACTTTTACATGTGCTGCTGATATGATTAGTCAATTAATGATAGCTGGTCATTTTGTGTCAGGATCAAAAAACAGTGACATTTCTTTTTTTTGTGAAAAGTTCATATTTTGGCCTATAAAGCTTTTAGCAATTATTTAAAATGCATCTGATCACTACACAATAATCTAGAAACAACGTGAATGAACACCACAACACCATAAGCAGCAAACTTCGCAAAACACAATTTATGTCACTGCTTTTGGCCACGACTGTACATTTTTTAGTTTTATTATAATATTTTAGTGTTCAGGTTTTTAAATTTTTTTTACGATAATTAATTTACCTATTAGCTTTTTATAAACTCACAAAGCCACTGCAGTTCTTACGCCCAGTTTGGGAAACCCTGGTGTACTGTAATAGTTAATGCATTTTATCATGCTGATATCAAAAAATTGAATATATATATATATTTTTTTACATTTTAAGTGTAAATCAAAAACTGTATGTTTGCCTATGTTGAAATGGCAAATGAGTCAATGATCTTCTGCAGCCACCTAGTATTTCATTTTTTATACATATTTTTCTTCCAGTAGATGGCTGCAATCTCCCACTAAACCATGATACATTTTCCATGTCATCTCTATGAATGAAATTGAGACATGTAGATCTTTAAAGTGAATTTTACATAAAATGGTACTATTTTATATAATTACAAATTGAGGCAAATACCTTAAATACCATAAAGCCCCCCAAAACAGCACATTAATACAGTGAAAGATATAACAACTATAAAATATGAAACACACTATTATGCATACATTCCCATGAGTAATCTTTTCGGTTTTAAGAAATAATGTTGCACTTGTATTCAATGCAGCGTCTTGGTCTCTCTCTCACACATACTGTACATCTAATTAAAAGACGAGTGGGAAATGCTATGGACATGCTATCTTGGTAATGTTTATTATTGACTTTTAAATCCAATCCCTATTTCCCATACAGCAGGGTTCCTCAAATCTTGCCCTGGAGGGACAATGCGCTGCAGAGTTTAGCTCCAACCCTGATCAAACTCACCTACCTGTGATTTTCTAATGATCCTGAAGACATTGATTAGCATGCTCAGGTGTGTTTGATTAGGGTTAGAGCTAAACTCTGCAGGAAAGTGGATCTTGTGGGCCAGATTTGAGGATCCCTGCCATACAGTAATAGAGTAAAATACTGTATTTTTATCCAAAGAGACATAATTGATGTCATTGCATTTATCAATGGGAAACGGAAACACAGGTAGGACCTACTACAAAAAAATATAAAATGCTCTTAGATGTAGAAATATTAACACATCAAACACCCCCAGATAGCATGTGGATGTGGGCCACTTAAGGCAATGATATGGCACTGCTGGCCTTCTTATGGCCCGGACAAAATGGATGTAAGTCTGAAGTGGCCCATATGTAAAACAGCAAAAATGGCCCAAATGTATCAAATCACATGTGGGCCTCTGTATGTAAAGATGCGGTGTTGATGGCAATGTGTAATCTGACTGTGACTCTGAAGTGGCCCATGTGGTAAACAGTGATTATGGCCCAAATAGTGCCAACCAAATGTGGGCCACCTTTGGTAAAAATGTGGCATTATCGACAATGGCTAATCAGGGTGTAAACCAAATATGGTCCACATATGTTTCAGCAAATGTGGCCCAGGTACATTAAAACGTATCTTGGCCAGTTTTGGCAAAAATATGGCACAGTGAGAATTGGCTAATGTAGCCGTGAGCCTAAAATAGCCCACATATGATGCCACAACTGTGGAAAGTGGCCCGCATAAGATGCCACAAATGCGGCACAGTTATCCTAAACCAATACTCAAGATGGCGCCGATGATGATGGCGGCCTCCATGGCGTGCTCTGCAGTTGTTTTTGTGTTTTTGTTAGTTTGTCCTGTCTGTTTACTTCAGCTCGGCCTTTAAGACTGTCATCCCAAACCTCCTCCTGCCCAAACTAACTCAGCTCTCCTTGCCCACCTCCGTCTGTCAGTGGATCAACAGCTTCCTGACAGACAGGCAGCAGAATTGTAATATACCTGCACATACAATTCTCAATTTATATATTGTTATTCCTTATTTACTTGTTCTATTTTTTATTTTTTTATTCTT
>NW_015645061.1:105506-105664 GCF_001515625.1 Sinocyclocheilus rhinocerous
CTTTTGGCAAATATACGGCACAGTCAGCATTGGCTAATCAGTGTGTAAGCCAACTTGTACCACATTTGACATGGCAGATATGCCCCATATATTATAAAAGAGATGAGGACCACTTCTGGTTGTAACACTTGACAAGTGAGGCCACTTCTTGGATGTAA
>NW_015645061.1:105678-106295 GCF_001515625.1 Sinocyclocheilus rhinocerous
GCAGCAATTTATTTTTTGAAACATGCTTTTAATGGCAGTTTTTTTATACAAGTGTACTGTGCAGCATAAAAACAGAAGTGCACTATAATGATTGTACTCTTAGGCCCTGTCCACACTAACGCGGTTATTTTTAAAGCTGCAGCTCTTTCTACGCAGTTTGGCCATTCGTCCACACACAAACGCAGCACCAGGTCACTGAAACCGAACATTTTTGAAAACTCCAGTTACAGTGTTATCGTGTAGACAGCGAAACTGGAGTTTTTGGCTTGTGACGTCGGAGCCTACACTGTTATCTCCGCCTACTGGAAACTTTTTCAGGCTTCTGATTGGCCAACATGGCTTTACGGTTGAGATTATATCGCCACCTGTTGGTTTGGCATGCTCTTGACAGTGCATCATAGCATGCGTTTGCGTTTTCATGTGGACGGAGATTTTTTTTTTAAACCGGAAGAAGGAAAAACCCGTGTACGTGTGGACATGGCCTTACTGTCACGGTTTCTGTTAATTTGGACCGTTTCCCTTGTTGTGTTGATTGTATTATTCTGTTCAGGTGTGCCTAGTTAATTATCCTTGTTTGGTCTGAGTACTTAAGTTCCTGTATGTTCACTTTGAGTTTG
>NW_015645061.1:106664-111080 GCF_001515625.1 Sinocyclocheilus rhinocerous
TCTGATTGGCCAACATAGCTTTACGGTTGAGATTATATCGCCACCTGTTGGTTTGGCATGCTCTTGACAGTGCATCATAGCATGCGTTTGCGTTTTCATGTGGACGGAGATTTTTTTTTTAAACCGGAAGAAGGAAAAACCCGTGTACGTGTGGACATGGCCTTACTGTCACGGTTTCTGTTAATTTGGACCGTTTCCCTTGTTGTGTTGATTGTATTATTCTGTTCAGGTGTGCCTAGTTAATTATCCTTGTTTGGTCTGAGTACTTAAGTTCCTGTATGTTCACTTTGAGTTTGTCTGGTCTTACGTCTACATGTCTTAAATGTTGCTGTGCTACATTGTGTTTGGCTTTACCCTTGTTGGTTTAAAGACTTATGATATATAACCTTTCATCTTCATCGTACGCTCTTTAACACAGCGTAGCTATGATACTCACAAACTGTGTAGGTAGAGACTCTGTGAGAAGTGAGAAGCATTTAAGTTCAAACTTGTAAAGAACAGTTTTTAAAGTATTGGAATGTGTCTTTGAATATTTATGTGACATTTTAATTGCTGCTTGTGCAAAACTTGGGTCGGGTTGATTTTATCAAGTAGGACACATTTCTGGAACTTATTTGAAAATTTATGGAGGACATTTTAAAATGTATCTTTACAATGTTTTGTATTGTTGATGCATAACTCACTTAAGGCTTAGTGTGGCCCAGATTTGGGCCAGTTCTGCTTTATTTGGTTTATTCATGGCTGACATTGGGCCATCCTTTGACTTGCTTGTGGCTCAAATCTGGCAAACAGGAGCGGACCGCCCAAATGCCATCATACTTCACAGTATGTGGGCCAGAGTAAGGTGTTGGATCTGGGCCAGAATTAAAATCAATGTGGCCCAAATTTGGGCCAGTTCTGCTTTATTTGGTTTATTCATCGCTGACACTGGGCTTATGTTACAGTTATTGTAGCTATGGCTTGTTTGTGGCCCTAATCTGGCAAACAGGAGCGGACCGCCCAAGTGCCATCATTCTTCACAGTATTTTTAAATTGTTGTAAGGTAATACCTAATTCGTTCATAACAAATTTAACAATGTGTATTTAAATGATATTATCTATTTTAATTATTATTATTATTATACTCCTGATAAACGTGCGTGAGTGAGAGCGAGAGAGACATACAGGATTTAGCGAGAGATCTTAGGCCTACATTTAAATGCAGAACAGGAACAGGCTGTCGGTTGTAATTTCACAGGATGCTGAAGAAGACAGCTGATCATCTGAATGCAACTTTTCTGAACGATGAACAGTCTGGCTGAGCTGTCTAGTACATGGATGAGTCAAACTTCCCCAACAGCTGCTGGGGAGGACGGAATGTGGCCGATGTCCATCCATTCCTTGCGAGCCCTGAGCGCACATCCATTAAACTTGAAAGGAGTGGCAATCCCATTCTATTTCTGGTGTCATCTTTAAGCAGTGAGACTTGCGAAAATGCTCTTTCAATGGGAGTATTGGACATGGGGAGAGTAAAGATTTTAAGTGCTAAATCCTGAAAGCAGTGGTTTCCTCCAGCATCTGGAAAAGATTCTGCCTCCAACCGAAAACGCATCTATGATTAAGTTCAATTCAATTGAATTCAAGTTTATTTGTATAGCGCTTTTTACGATGCAAAACGTTGCAAAGCAGCTTTACAGAAAATTTAAGTTTCTACATTATATTTAGTAATAGCTTATCAGTGGTGACTGTCTCAAGTTAATGTCCATATGACAGAAATGTACGGTAAAAATCAAGCAGTTAGTTAATGTCATGTAATCAAACAGACAGTGAACACTAACAGCAATGCTTATATGTTGCGATCAAACTTGTAGCAAATTTGGTAGTTTTGTATGTTGTCTGAGGGTTGGCATCATCTGAGGTCTTCTGAGGGGTTGGCATCATCTCTTCTCAGGTGTTCGGTCATCTCAGATCTTTGAAAGGGCTAGATTCAGACTGAAGCTTGTGTAATTCCTAATTACAGAAACAGAGAAGGAAATAGAGAAAAATTAGCATAGCTGCTGTTCCAACTAAGCAAAATATGATGTGTTCAACCCAAGCAAAAAAATGTTAATGTGCATTTGATCAGATGTAACTGAAGTACAAGGTTATAAGATACATTATTTAAATGATGCATTATAACTTGCATTTACTGACCTAATAAACTCTTTTGGAGTCAAGCAAAAGGTCACCAGGCCCACTCATCATTTTAATCATATGCTAGATTAAATTATATCGCATGGAATCGATATTACTGATAAAGATATCGTACCTCAAAGTGATGATGTTACTGGCCATTTCCTTGTATCGTGCATGCTGCGTATTACTGATATTAAATATATGGCTCTGCGTTATCATCCAGGAAGAACTATTGTTCCAACCACTAAAGATAGATTCAGAAATAATCTGCCTGATTTATCTCAACTGGTCTGTGTACCCATAAATACACATGAACTAGACGAAATGACTAGCAACATGGGCACTATCTTCTCTAATACATTAGAAGCTGTTGCCCCCATCAAATTGAAAAAGGTTAGAGAAAAACGTACTGCGCCATGGTACAACAGTAATACCCATTCTCTCAAGAAAAAAACTCGTAGTCTTGAGCGCAAATGGAGAAAAACGAACTTGGAAGTTTTTAGAATTGCGTGAGAAAACAGTTTGTCCAGCTATAGACAAGCTCTAAAAGCTGCCAGGGCCGAGCATATCCACAAACTCATAGAAAATAACCAAAACAATCCAAGGTTTTTATTTAGCACAGTAGCTAGATTAACAAATAACCAGAAGCCACCCGATCTAAATATTCCCTCACAGTTTAATAGTAATGATATATATATATATATATATATAGTCACGGGTTGCTACTGTGAGGAGCACGGAGCGAGGAGACCAAGAGTACAAAACAGAGGAGTTGAATTCTTTTTTTCAGGGAATCACACGTAACACAAGGAGTTGACAAACAATTCCAGACCAGGGAGAACAGAACGGGCTAGAACTAAATAGGGCAGATAACGAGGGGTAGACAGGTGATGGGGATAACTAATAACAAGGAACAGGTGATACTAATAATGGGAAAAGGAAATGGAAGGACCAAATAAGGATAACAGGAACATAGATCCATTGCAAAACTATATGGGTATTCAAGGGCAGGCTTTAAGATGGTTTAGATCCTACCTGTCTGATTGCTACCACTTTGTTTATTTAAATGGGGAGTCATCTCAATTATCACCAGTAAAGTATGGAGTGCCACATGTATGGAGGATCTGTCCTAGGTTCTCTGCTATTTTCAATATACACGTTGCCCCTTAGTAATATTATTAGAAAATACGGGATTAGTTTCCACTGTTATGCTGATGATACTCAACTATATATCTCAACAAGACCAGATGAAACTTCTAAATGATCTAAGCTAACAGAGTGTGTTAAAAATGTAAAAGATTGGATGACCAATAAGTTTCTCCAATTAAATTTGGATAAGACGGAGATATTACTTATTGGACCAAAAAACAGTACACAGAATCTCTTGGATTACAATTTGCAACTAGACGGATGTACTGTTACTTCCTCTACAGTCCAAAATCTGGGTGTTATATTAGACAGCAACTTGTCTCTTGAAAAAAATATTTCCCACTTTACAAAAACAGCATTCTTCCATCTTAGAAATATTGCCAAGCTACGAAACATGTTACCTGTTTCTGATGCAGAAAAGCTAGTTCATGCATTCATGACCTCTAGACTCGACTATTGTAATGCACTGCTAGGTGGTTGCCCTGCATCTTCAATAAACAAGCTACAGGTAGTCCAAAATGCAGAGTCCTTACCAGGTCAAGAAAATACGCCTCTGCTTCACTTACTTTTCTCAACATGGTGACAGGAGAGCTGTCAGTCAATATATAAGAAAACAAAGTAACTAGTGTTACTTATTTGAAAAATAAACTCAGATATTTTCTTGTAAATTAAAAAGTAATCCATACTTGATAAAAGTAATCTGATTACGTAACTTACATTACTTGTAATGCGTCACCCCCAACACTGGTTATCTGTGCTTTGTCAATGTTAAGATTCTTTTAAATATGCCAGTAAAAGTACTGCAGGATTTCTCTAGGTCCCTATCACTTAAAATCATACCACACAAACGGCAGGTGGTTGTCCTGCATTCTCAATAAACAAGCTACAGGTAGTCCAAAATGCAGTGGCTAGAGTCCTTACCAGGTCAAGAAAATATGATCATATTACCCCAATTTTACAGTCTCTGCACTGGCTACCTATTAGATACATATCAGTTACAAAATATTATTACTTACCTATTATTACTTGATCTCAGGGACCGCACGCCAGTGGTTTGAGTCTTACCTCTCAGATAGGTCCTTCAAGGTATCTTGGAGAGGTGAGGTGTCCAAG
>NW_015645061.1:111270-112086 GCF_001515625.1 Sinocyclocheilus rhinocerous
GCGATCTGTCACGTGTATGTTCCCGTTTAGTTCCTGTTGTCCTTATTTGGT
The DNA here is from genome assembly GCF_001515625.1 of Sinocyclocheilus rhinocerous. Taxonomy (NCBI): domain Eukaryota; kingdom Metazoa; phylum Chordata; class Actinopteri; order Cypriniformes; family Cyprinidae; genus Sinocyclocheilus; species Sinocyclocheilus rhinocerous. The sequence goes on from NW_015645061.1 coordinate 111,322, forward strand.
CCTTCCAGTTCCTTTTCCCATTATTAGTATCACCTGTTCCTTGTTATTAGTTATCCCCATCACCTGTCTGCCCCTCGTTATCTGCCCTATTTAGTTCTAGCCCATTCTGTTCTCCCTTGTCTGGAATTGTTTGTCAACTCCTTGTGCTACGTGTGATTCCCTGAAAAAAAGAATTATACTCCTCTGTTTTGTACTCCTGGTCTCCTGGTTCCTCGCTCCGTGCTCCTCACAGTAGCAACCCGTGACAGAATTCCAGACCAAGCAAAAAGTGAGAGGCGACTTTTCCTCGCGTTTGCTTTTTTCCACCTTTTTGAGAAGATTTTTTGTTTTCCTTGTTTTCCCCGCGGCTATGGAAATTGCCGCTCGGTTCTCCGCCTTAGCTCGCCTAGATCTCCCCTTTGTCGAGTATTCGAGCTAGCTCCAGTGTCGCTCCAGCCCCGGAGCTCGCTCCGGTGTCGGCTCCAGCCCCAGAGCTCGCTCCAGTGTCTGCTCGAGTCCCAAAACTCACTCCAGTGCCAGCTCCTGATCCCGAGTTAAGCCCAGGAAGGGTTACTGTTCCCCAGTTCAGCCCAGGAAGGGCTCCTGTTTCCCCGTTAAGCTCAGGGAGGGCTCCTGTTTCCCCGTTAAGCCCAGGGAGGGCTCCTGATCCCCAGTTAAGCCCAGGGAGGGCTCCTGATCCCCAGTCAAGCCCAGGGAGGGCTCCTGATCCCCCGTTCAGCCCAGTGAGGGCTCCTGATCCTGAGTATAGCCCACGGAGGGCTCCGG
>NW_015645061.1:112351-114224 GCF_001515625.1 Sinocyclocheilus rhinocerous
AAAGTTCTAAGACTTTTTCTATGTACACAAAGGCCTATTTCTCTCAAATATTGTTCACAAATAAATCTGTGTTAGTGAGCACTTCTCCTTTGCCGAGATAATCCATCCACCTCACAGGTGTGGCATATCAAGATGCTGATTAGACAGCATGATTATTGCACAGGTGTGCCTTAGGCTGGCCATAATAAAAGGCCACTCTAAAATGTGCGGTTTTATCGCACAGCACAATGCCACAGATGTCGCAAGTTTTGAGGGTTTTGTCAAATTTGACTATGTAAATTTGCACTTACATATTGTTGCTCTTTTGTTAGTTTTGCTTGCTTCTATTGTCCTCATTTGTAAGTCGCTTTGGATAAAAGCATCTGCTAAATGACTAAATGTAAATGTACTGTACCTATAAGGCCCTTAATGGGTCTCCTCCTGCATACCTAACTAGTCTTCTACCACGCTACAATCCATCACGCTACCTAAGGTCGCAAAACTCTGGACTTTTGGTAGTACCTAGGATAGCAAAGTCCACTAAAGGAGGTAGTAGCGAGATGTCTTTACAAGAGAAGCAGTTGTGTGTTGATGCAGAAAAACTTTTATGCTAAACGCGATGTTTGTGCTTTAAAAGAGAGAGTGTATAAATAAAGAAATTGCAACAACAGTTACAATTTGAAAAGGAAAGAGTTTCAGTTGTGGAAACTTGAGTTAGAGCTGAGTGAAACTTAGCACTTGAAACTCCTGTTCAAGTGTCCTTTGTAGGGATGGGCGTATCGATACTGACGCGAGTATCGAAAGTATGTATACTCAAACAAAAAATATCGATACTAAGGTGCGCTTTATTTACCAGTGGTTTTATACTGGTAGCACTAATATAAAAATGTGATGATATATGTTACAAAAAAGTAACAATTTTGAAATACGTTGATGGTTGTATTTTTTTGTATTTGATCTCAGTGTTCCTATCAATGTTGTATAAGGGTTTTTTATGCATAATAGTAACCCTAGAATGTGATCAAACAGTTTAAAATAGCTGGGCTAAGATATATAAAAATTATGACTGCAGAAATATGTTAATTCAGTATATACATTATCCCACCGGTTACAATTTTGACTGACCGTAAAATAAAATTTTTCACACTTTTCCAAAAAAAACAAATTGATTATTTCAAAGGGTTCCTAATGATGCATCATTTGGATATTTTCATGTCTGGGAAAAAATTGGGATTAAACGGGTTAAAATGCGTTTTAAACGTAAAGTTAAGTGGGTTTCATTACCCATTTTACTCTTAGTAATTTAATACATTCATAATTTAAAAGTTTAGTGCAGAAGTATCGAATCGATATCGACGATACTGCCTTGAAAAATATCGGTTATCGTATCGAAAACAAAATAAGCTAGTCTCTAGTCCTTTTGTTGAACCTGTGCTTGCTGCGCCTGTTTGATGTTTATAAAAACATTAGACTTGTGTTGCCATTTTTGGAGAAGGAAGTAGAGAAGTATTTCAAGCATTTTGAGCGCGTTGCACAGTCATTGAAATGGCAAAAATAATTTTGGACCTTATTGCAATGTGTGTTGGTAGGAAGAGCACAGGAGGTATGTTCCGCGCTGACTACTGAGCAAAGTGCTGACTACGAGATCGTAAAGTCTGCTATTTTGCATGCTTATGAATTGGCACCTGAGGCATATCGCCAGAAATTTAAGAATCATTCTAAGTCTGAGAAGTGCACTTATCTTGAGTTTGCTAGAGAGAAAGAAAATCTTTTTGACCGTTGGTGTTCATCCGTAAAAGTTGCAACAAAGGAACAGCTTAGAGAGCTCATTCTTCTGGAAGAGTTTAAAAATTGTGTTCCAAGTTCTGTTGAGATGTATCTAAATGAACACAAA
>NW_015645061.1:122551-142969 GCF_001515625.1 Sinocyclocheilus rhinocerous
TTTAAACGCCGCCCCGAGTCCGGTACACCTTTGAAGATTAGGTAGGTTTAGTTAGTTTTGTTTGTAGTTAGGAGCTGGAGTCTCATTTTTCATAAGGTGACACTTTGTTGTTTTTCCGTATCTGTGTTTGCGATGTCTACCGAGTTTCAGGATAATTTGACAAATGACTTGTGGTAAGTCTTTATTTATCTTGTAACGGTGGGGTTTTCTATTTGGAGCGTGCTTGCTGTGACGATCCCTGGCGAAGTTGCTGATGGGATTTGTAGTTTTAACGCTTTAGTTACACGTGTGTTCGCGTTGTGTTTGTTTGCTCTGTCTCTTTTAACAGTTATGTCGTCGTCATCGGTAGTCGAGGATTTCTTTGCATTTCCTTCGGAAATATTATTGGAGAGGTGCACGAAGGAAGAGCTCTTGCAGATTGCCGAACAATTTGATGTGGAGGTAACGAGCAGTGATAAGAAGCTCAAGGAAACGCTGATGAAAGTTGTGAAGAGCGCACTTTCCGAGCGAGGCGTTTTAGAGGTCGGAGCTCAAGTTATTAACCCTGAGGAGTCTGTATCTTCCCCTCTTTTTGATGTCGATCAAAATGCAAAGTTTAGCGAGATGTCTTTTACAAGAGAAGCAGCTGTGTGTTGATGCAGAAAAACTTCGTGCTGAACGCGATGTTTGTGCTTTAAAAGAGAAAGAGTTAGAGAATGATTTTGAAAAAGAAATTGCAACAACAGTTAGAGTTACGTAAAATTGAGTTACAATTTGAAAAGGAAAGAGAGGAAAGGTAGTTTCAGTTGCGGAAACTTGAGTTAGAGCTGAGTGTAAAAAACGATCAAACTCCTGTTCAAGTGTCCTCTGTTGAACCTGTGCCCGCTGCGCCTGTGTTTGATGTTTATAAAAACATTAGACTTGTGCCGCTGTTTTTGGAGAAGGAAGTAGAGAAGTATTTCCAGCATTTTGAACGCGTTGCAGAGTCATTGAAATGGCCAAAAGAATTTTGGACCTTATTATTGCAATGCGTGTTGGTAGGGAGAGCACAGGAGGTGTATTCCGCGCTGACTACTGCGCAAAGTGCTGATTATGAGATTGTAAAGTCTGCTATATTGCATGCTTATGAATTGGCTCCTGAGGCATATCGCCAGAAATTTAGGAATCATTCTAAGTCTGAGAGGTGCACTTATCTTGAGTTTGCTAGAGAGAAAAAAAATCTGTTTGATCGTTGGTGTTCCTCTGTAAAAATTACCACTAAGGAACAGCTTAGAGAGCTCATTCTTTTAGAAGAGTTTAAAAGTTGTGTTCCAAGTGCTGTTGCTATGTATCTCAATGAACATAAGGTGACTAAATTGTCTGATGCTGCTCTTATGGCAGATGAATTTGTTCTCACCCATCAAAGTTCCATTCATTTAAATGAGTTGAGCAGGTCAAAGTTGAGTGTTTCAGTTAAAAATAAAAAGATGGTTGCACGTCAGAATGTTGTCTCAGCTTCTGCAGATAATGCTTCATTCACACGTACAAAAGGAGAAATGGTTTGCTTTTATTGTAGGAAGCCAGGACACAAAATTTCAGACTGTGCTGTTCTCAAAAAGAAAGAAGGCTGTTAAACCTGTTGGTTTAATTTCTACATCAAATGTGAATTTTAGTCCTGACAAGCAGATTGAGCAGATGGATATCACTGAGATGGAGAATGTTAAAAACAGTGTTGACTTTGGGCCATTTCTCACTGATGGGAGTGTTTCTTTGCCTGACTGTGATTAAACTGTGCCTGTTTGTATCCTTGGAGATACTGGGGCAGGGCAGTCATATTTGTTGGAAGGACTTTTGCCTTTGTCTGAACGTACTGCTACTGGATCTCGTGTGTTGGTCAGAGGGCTTGAAATGGGCTACATGGAAGTTCCTTTACACCACATCCACCTTAATTCCAAGCTTTTGTCAGGTGATGTAGTCGTAGGAGTTTGTGCTATGCTTCCTATCCCTGGTGTCACTTTCATACTCGGCAATGACTTAGCTAGAGGTAATGTTTGGGAGAAGCCAGATGGTGGAATTCCACCTATAGTAGCTCCTGTTGTAGAGGGATTGAATGGATCTTCTGACTGTCCTAACTTTCCGGCTTGTGCGATAACTCGAGCGATGGCCAAGAGAAGGATGTCAGATGAAATGGAAAATGTTCTTAGTGATACTTTTATTTAATCTATTAACTCTCAATCAGAACCTGATACTGTGTACACCATGGCCGAAGATGAGATTCCTGTGCATGAAATACCGTCTGTTGATGACCAGACTGACAAGTCTGCTTCCATGTTTGAAAGGCCATTTATTTGTGATGACCATGTTAACATTTGTTCTTTGTCTCCACTATTCTGAGGAAATTTTATTGGCCTAGAATCAAGAGAGATGTGGTTAACGATATAAGATCTTGCCACATTTGTCAAATGACTGGAAAACCAAACCAAAAGGTTCCATTGGCTCCTATACAGCCTATTGCTGTAGTTACTACTCCATTTGAACATTTGATCATCGATTGTGTTGGTCCTTTACCACGATCTAAGGCTGGGCATGCTTACTGTAATGTGTCAGTCTACACGTTATCCTGCAGCTATCCGCTGAGATCGATTACAGCTAAATCAATTTTAAAGGCTTTAACGAGTTTCATGTCTGTTTTTGGCATTCCAAAAACCATTCAGTCTGATCAGGGCTCAAATTTTATGTCCCGACAATTCTCAAAAGTCATGCAACAACTCAAGGTTAAACACAATATCTCAAGTGTTTATCACCCCCAGAGTCAAGGAGGGTTGGAAAGGTTCCATCAGACTCTTAAGTCACTTTTGAGATCGTATTGTGTTGAACTTGATTGTGACTGGGAGGATGGAGTTCCTTGGATGCTGTTAGCTATTCGTAAAGTTGTGCAAGAGAGCACCGGTTTTAGTCCTAATGAGTTAGTATTCGGACATACTGTCAGCGACCCTATTGCTGTTTTGGCAGATGAATGGAAAACATCTGATCCACCTGACAATGTCTTCGACTACGTGAGTAGTTTTCATTATCGACTCTATGAAGCCAGAGCTATTGCTCTACGAAAACTAGGTAAGTCTCAGAAAAAGATGCAGATGTTGTTTGATCGTAAGGTCCAGGCAAGAAGTTTTCAGGTAGGCGATCAAGTGCTCGCTTTGTTACCTGTTTTGAGTAGTCCATTCCAAGCTAGGTTTACTGGACCTTTTTTGCTAGCGAAGTGTTATCCTAATAACAACTATCTTTTAAACACGCCTGATCGTTGGAAGAAAGTACAGGTTTGTCATGTTAATTTCTTGAAACCATGTATGACTCCTGTATTGTCTCTGCCTGTTAATCTTGTGACTACTGACATCATAGATCTAGGAGTCCCAGAAACATCTGTAGAGATGGGTGATGATCTGGAGGAGATGAATGGTCCTTCTCGAGGTGTAGAGGAAGGGCGCCTTAACAACTCTAAGGTTCTTGCTAATTTAGCTTATCATTTGTCTAATTTGTGGGAACCAGAGAAGACTGATATACTTATGTTGGTAAGTTCTTTCCCCTCTATCTTTTCTGATGTTCCTACCCGAACTCATGTCATTGAGCATGACATTGATGTTGGTATCACTCAACCTGTAAAACAACATCCATATCGAGTAAACCCTGTATAAAGGAAGTTGCTTCAGAAAGAGGTGGATTATTTACTTATAATTTAGCAGAACCTAGTTTCAGTTCTTGGAGCTCTCCCTGCATTTTAGTGAGTAAACCTGATAATTCTTATCGATTTTGTACTGATTACAGGAAACTTAACTCTGACAAAACCTGATTGTTTTCCTCTACCCAGAATTGACGACTGTGTAGATTGTGTGGGTTCTGCATGGTTTGTCAGTAAATTCGACCTCCTGAAAGGTTATTGGCAAGTGCCTTCAACCTCCCGTGCTAAATAACTATCTGCTTTTATTACACCTGTTATGCCTTTCGGAGTTTGAAATGCTCCCGCTACATTTCATCTAGTAAATCGGGTGTTGTCTGGGTTGGCAGGATGTGAAGCTTATCTGGACGATGTTGTTCTGTACAGTTCTTCTTGGTCTGAACACCTCGCCCAAATTGGAGAACTTTTTGAGCGTTTGGCTAAAGCGAACTTAACTTTAAATCTTGCCAAGTGTGAATTTGGCAAGGCTACAGTGACATACTTGGGTAAGGTGGTTGGCGGAGGGTGCGTAAAACCCATCAACGCCAAAGTTGAAGCTGTCTGTAGTTTTCCCACTCCCACTACTCGACGTGAGTCATGACGTTTTCTCGGGATGGTGGGCTACTATAGAGGTTTTTGCCAGAACATTGCGAATATAGTTTCCCCTTCAACAGATTTATTGAGCCCGAAGAGACCTTTTGAATGGTTACAACAGTGTCAATGTACCTTTGATAACGCGAAGTCTCTTTTGGCCAATGCTCCTGTGTTGACGGCACCTAATTTTAAAATACTTTTCTTACTTGCAGTTGATACTAGTGCTTACGGCACTGGCGTTGTTCTTTTGCAAGAAGACGCTAAGGGAATCGAACATCCGGTCAGTTATTTTTCAAAAAAATTCAAAAGTCATCAGCAAGCATATTCTACGGTGGAAAAAGAGGCTTTAGCCCTGGTCTTAGCCATTCAACATTTTGAGGTCTATTTAAGTTCAGTCTATGGTCCTATCGTTGTTTACACCGACCATAATCCACTGACTTTCTTGGATCTAATGTGTGGCAAGAATAATGAGGTGGAGCCTTATTTTACAGCCCTTCCACCTACAGATTAAACGCATCATGGCAAAGACAACCTAATTGCTGATGCTCTCTCACAACTGTAGGATATCTCCGTAGTGTTGGGTATATCTTCTCTATCTCCTCTCTCTTCAGTTTTGTTTTGTTGCTTTTGTTTCTCTCTCTCTCTCTCTCTCTCTCTCTCTCTCTCTCTGTCTCTGTCTCTGTGTCTGTCTGTCTGATGTCCTAGAGCATGGGAGTGGGATTTACGGAGAGGAGTATTAATATTATTGTAAACTACAATGTTATTATATATATTTAAATGGTTGTTTGCTTGTGTTTGTTTTCCTTGTTTTGCTTTGTCGGTTCTTTAGATAACCTCCTTTTGGAGTGGGAGGTGTGACGACCCTGAGTCTTCTCTGGATCTTATTGGACGGAGTGTGGCAGTTCCTAATTGGTCCACTTTTTCTTATATTATGTAGTTAAAGTTTTGTTGTCATTTATTTATTTATCCCTAGACTTATGTTTATTATTATTATTATTATTATTACTGACTGCTGTTGTATTAGTTAAATTCAATAAAACAATTTGCATTGATATCTGTTGTTTGTTGCGGCTTTAAAACGAGCTGGTCGTAACATCATCATCTGTTTGATTACAACTTCAATTGATTTTTTTCGTACATTTCTGCCATATGTACATTAACTGACAGTCACCACTGATAAGCTACTACTAAATATATTGTAGAAACTTAATTTTCTGTAAAGCTGCTTTGCAGCGATTTGTATCGTGAAAAGCGCTATGCGAATAAACTTAAATTGAATTGAATAACTTCTGGTAGGGGATGAAGTAGGAATAGTAGGGTCACGGTTTGTCTCGGCAATATGTACATAATCAGCCTCACAATTCTGAAATAAATAGTATCTGCACCATAAACCAACTTAGATGACATGTACATGGTTTCCAATGTGTGCATGTTATTACATCATCAGTTGAATGCGTGCCATCGCAGGACTTGACACTCAAGGCAAGCTCTGCTGTGACAGCTCAATAAACAAAAACACAAGAGACTGCTTGGGGAAAAATGTCCAAAAACTATTTTTATAATCTATTTATTTACGTCATGTCCCATCAGTCCAAACCTTATTTTATGATTTGCATTGAGTTAATCAAATCTCTAAATGCTGTATGGTATCCATGCGAATAAGGATTCTTTAAATAAACATAATTGATCAATATTGTCAATATTGGGTGTGTCTAAACGACTGCTTTAACTTCTTAAACTTCGGTAAACATGCAATTGACAGGCTCAAATCTGATTGGCTAAAGAGTACGAGTGACCCACATGGGAGAATTAGCAGCCAGGAAAGTCTCAAAAATACACACACAAATCCAAGGCGATTCACAGTCCATGATAAACTTGTGAATTTTAAACATTCAAAATTTTTGTACACAGTTGTACATCTTTGAATTAGTTTTGGTGACAGACGGTTCCACAGCACAAACAGAATGAGAGTGACAAGACACAGATGAATAAAAGAAAAAAAAATAGGATAAGTAAATAGGAAATAACAATAAACACAAAATTTGAAGAAAAAAAAACAATATAGAAAGTAGACAATAGATGGTATATGTTATGTACAAATGCAAGGAAGTGTAAATATTTATGTGTTAAATAAACTTAAAAATAGTGTTGTGTATTACACATTTATTGCCAAGTTAACTGTTCTTGAGATGGATTGCCTGAGGGAAGAAACTGTTCTTCAGTCTGGCCGTTCTGGAGCGCCGACCAGATGGCAACAGTTCAAAGAGGAAGTGGGCTGGGTGTGAGGGATCCAGAATTATTTTATCAGCCCTTTTACTCTGTCTGGATAAGTGCAGTTCTTGTAAAGTGGGGAGGGTTGTGCCAGTGATTCGCTCAGCAGTCCGGATTATCCGCTGAAATCTTCTAAGGTCTGATTTAGTAGCTGAGCTGAACCAGACAGTTATAGAAGTGCAGAGAACGGATTCAATGATGGCTGAGTAGAACTGTGTGAGCATCTCCTGTGGCAGGTTGAACTTCCTCAGCTGGCAAAGGAAGTACTGTACATCCTCTGCTGGGCCTTCTTGACAATGGAGTCTATGTGGAACTCCCATTTCAGGTCATGAGAGATGGTGGTGCCCAGGAATCTGAAGGACTCCACTGTTGTTACAGTGCTGTTCATGATGGTGAGTGGGGAGATTACTGTTTTTTTTTTCCTGAAGTCCACTATCATCTCTACAGTTTTGAGCGTGTTCAGCCCCAGGTTGTTATAACTCCACCAGACAGCCATCTCTTTAACCTCCTTTCTGTAAGCAGGGGGGCGCCAGTGCTGATCATACGGGTGCAAGATGAGAATTTTCCCAGCTTTACTAGCTGCTGTCTGTCTGTCAGGAAGCTGGTGGTCCAATGACAGATGGAGGTGGGCACAGAGAGCAGAGTTAATTTGGACAGGGGGAGGTTTGGGATGATAGTGTTGAAGTCCACAAACAGGATCCTCACATACGTCCCTGGTCTGTCCAGATGTTGTAGGATATAATGCAGTCTCATGTTGACTGCATAATTCACAGACCTGCTTGTTCGGTACACAAACTGCATGGGGTCCAACAAGGGTCCAGTGTTTTTGGCCTGTTTATACAAGACTCTGTCCCCATTCCTGTAGGCATCTTCTTTGGCCTGATAAAGCTATCTGAGTTTTGCAGTGAACCACGGTTTGTCACTGTTGTAAGTTAAATGAGTCCTGGTAGAGATGCACATATCCTCACATAAACTGATATATGATGTTACAGAATATATGAGCTTGTCCAGATTGGTGGCAGCAACTTCAAAAACACTCCAATCAGTGCAGTCGAAGCAGGCTTGTAAATCCCGCTCTGCTTCATTAGTCCATCTTTTTACAGTCCTTATTACAGGTTTAGCTGATTAAACAGGGTTTGTAGTTCTTAAAAGGTCTTTAAAAGATATTTCCACAAATTAAGGCCTTAAAAACCTATTTAATCAGAGAAGAAAGTCTTAAATTCATAAAGGCATAGCATTAAATGTTGCATGCACTTAAAAAAAAAAAAATCAGATTTTTTATAATAATTTATCTTGCAGAATGTTTTTGTCTTGTTTTTCAGTACAAATATCTAAACATTCTTAAATCAAGATACGTTTACTTGAAATGCAAAATGACAATAGTTGAAGTCTTGTTTTCTGAGAAAGTGAACAAAATTAAATGAGTTTATACTTGAAACTAAAACAAAAAGCTGTCAGTGAGCTATGAAAACATGTTTTCCTTTTGAATTAAGTTGATTTTTCTAATCCCGGATATTTGTTATACATGTCATTTTGCTATAAACTTTATTTGCACTGGAAAACAAGAATACTGAAGAAGAACAGTAATTTTTTGCAGTGTGATCAGAAGGCAGTAGAAGTTATTTACATATTCTAGCTTTTTTGTCAAATGAATTAAAACATAATGGAGATCCGTTTGAATTTGTATTTTCAAACTGTTGCTAATGCAATTCATTTTCTGCTCTCTAGACATTTATATGTAGAGAACACATTGACATATTGTGTTCCCTTCAATTGGTCCTTAATTTTGATTTACTCCTAAAAACGTTACAAATATTGACATTCATAAAATCTGCAGAAACCCTGAATAAACTATTTTAAATCATATATGAAGCCCACATGAGCATTGCCTCCTTAGTTGGTTAATACTTAAAACACACAAAAACAACATACTGCTTTGCATAAACTTTTATTGCTTCAAAATCAAAGCAGACAAAGCATGCCGAAAAGTCATGAACCCAATTTCAACACATTTTTATTTAAGGACAATGGATTTGATTTTTCAGCATATTTTAAGAAAGATCCACATGCATGCATAAAGTTGTGGATGTGTGCACAAGCTGCAGTGAAGCGTTTGTAAGCCCTGCTCTACATCACGCGTCTGATCTTCATGGTGACAGTCTTCAGAGATTTATAGCTGCTCTTCCAGTAGTACCAGAAGGGCCCACTCATCAAACTGCCATCATCTTTCCCCCACCAATACAGACCAGTAGGGTTTGTATAATCACAATTGTTGTACCAAAACCCTCCTTGAGCGTATGTTTTAGCACAGTTATGTCCTGAATTATCTTTGTCAAAGGTGGAGAACGGCATTCCATTATGATAACCAAAAGTCTGAGCTGCGGAAAGGAGAAACTTTTATTATAGGCACTTTCATTTGGACGTCTAAAATGACTTTTTTTTTTTAAATAACCTTTTAAAAAAATCATTGTTTTATGCATGGTCTAACACATTCTATTCCTCCTTTATCATTAGGGTCACACAATTGAAAACTGGAAAATTAAACATCTGTAGTTTGTTTCACCTGCTCCTCCATCTACAAAGCCGGTCACATGCAGTTTGTACTCATCAGACTCAGAGTCCACAGAGAAAGACTCGTACAGAGAATAAGCCTTCTTCCCCTCAAAGTCCTCCAAATCTATTCTAAGTTTATACTGATACCTGCTGGTCAGCTGGTGCATAAACTCTAAACCTGTTGAAAACATGAAAGGAAACTGGTTTAGTAAATCAAAGAACAAATATAAATCTGCATTTATACTGCAGTCCTGATTAAATGTCCAAGTTTTCAGTGTGCCTGATTGTTTATTTTTTTCTCTCTTTTGTAGCCCAAACCTGAATTATCTTTGTCAAAGGTGGAGAACGGCATTCCATTATGATAACCAAAAGTCTGAGCTGCAGAAAGGAGAAACTTTTATTATAGGCACTTTCATTTGGACGTCTAAAATGACTTTTTTTTTTAAATAACCTTTTAAAAAAATCATTGTTTTATGCATGGTCTAACACATTCTATTCCTCCTTTATCATTAGGGTCACACAATTGAAAACTGGAAAATTAAACATCTGTAGTTTGTTTCACCTGCTCCTCCATCTACAAAGCCGGTCACATGCAGTTTGTACTCATCAGACTCAGAGTCCACAGAGAAAGACTCGTACAGAGAATAAGCCTTCTTCCCCTCAAAGTCCTCCAAATCTATTCTAAGTTTATACTGATACCTGCTGGTCAGCTGGTGCATAAACTCTAAACCTGTTGAAAACATGAAAGGAAACTGGTTTAGTAAATCAAAGAACAAATATAAATCTGCATTTATACTGCAGTCCTGATTAAATGTCCAAGTTTTCAGTGTGCCTGATTGTTTATTTTTTTCTCTCTTTTGTAGCCCAAAACGTCACAAAAACACTCACCCAGCCAGTATTCGCCTTCTTTATTACCAAAACCCTTTTTATAACTCTCCCATGGCCTAAAGAAATTCACCTCACCGTCCATTCGCCTGAGAATCACCTGAAACATTCAGAAATCATTAATCGCTTTCACACACAATGATCATTTCACATTATCCATCTATTTAACTTTTTACGACATTAAAATACTTTTTATTTGGAAATATAACAGGCTTTCTTTAGCAACAAATGTAAATCATGTTGTGTGATTTCACTAGCGTCACCAAACAAAGCTGCAAAAATAAACATTTCATACTCGGATAGAAATAGAGCACAAATTAAAACACTGAGTGACAGTTTGTATAATATTTAATAATAATATATGTTACTATAATATAGGCAAATGTTATCAACCAATGGTACCATACCATGCAAACGGTATCAATCACGACAAGGAAACTGGATTTTTTTTTACATTCTTAGAATATAAAATATAAATATTAAAATAACATTATGTTTTGGGTGAAAAGGTTGGTAGAACATAGTAAGAAATGTTTTTGTAGCCTTTAAATAACATAATCATGACAAGACAACTGGACATTTCAACATTTTAGAAACACTTCAAAACAATGTTCCCACAATGTTTTTATAAACTACATTTGTTAGCTGCATGTGAATCACGCTCAGATACACCTGCTAATAAAATAAGTTCTGAAGATAATAATCTCAAAGTGAAATGCGTACCGTCCAGTGTCCTCTGTCATTTATTCCGCTGGGGACCATCTCACAGTAGACCTGCACTGGTCCATCTAATGAGGTGATGGAGTACACACCACTGGCATTTTTCCCACTCGAATAAATGTCAGAGCAGTCTCTGGCAAGAAAACAATCTGATTTGACCTCATCAGTGCCCATCAAGACGGGAAACAGCGCAGACAAACACAGCAACACCTGAGAGACACAAACTCAAGATCTGAGTCTGATGATCGACGTCTGATAAAATCACACTCACATACAGAAACTCACAATCATGTTTGTGATCATCGCTTCAGATGTCCAGCTCAGAGGATCAAGATTTGTACCTGAAATACAGAAGAAAAAAAATCACTTCGTTAGAACATGAACATGCATTCTGTCATTTACTGAAATAACAAACATCATTTTCAAAATGACCAGAATCAAACTCACCGTATGCGCTCAGAAACTTGTGAATGTTCAGGCGACGAATGTGTCTTTAAATATCTTTCTGATTGTCAGGACCCTCCTCTTTATCTGACATTTGCAAAAAAAACTTAAAATCTTGATTGGACAGTCAGAGGTTCGATGTCATAAAAGGACAAGATTCTGTTAATTAAATTTTTTTTAGAGCAACATGCTTTATCATCTTCAGAGGAATTAAAAGAGAAATCTGAAAAGTGTTGATAAAGTGATAATCTGCAACCGATTGCAACAGACAGCTTAAGAAAAACAGTTAAGAAAACCCTTTTCTTAGTTTAAGGGGTTTGATACAACCAGGTCCTGATGCCTTGGTTGACATGCAAATATTCAAACATCTTTAACATGATGTTGATGACTAAATAGGGCGACCATACGATTTTTGTGTCCAGTCCTGCCCGCTCCTTCAAATTTTCTAATATTGCATATAATTTTCGTGCATCAGGGAGACGCTATCAATATGTGAAGTATTTAAATCTCTTTTGAATGAGCGCTCGCCATTCACTTTCGATTTCGGAATCACGCGTGCTCTGTGTAAAGGAAGCACATCTTACGCGATAAGATATTTGTCAGAGCTCAGGATCTGTTGAGCGGCAAATTTCACAGCATGGTCTTGTCCATGATCTCTCATCTCAACCCGTGATCAGTGAAATCTGACTCCTGCAGTTTGTGTTGGATACAGAGTTGTGCATTTTTTTTTTCATGGAATTGGGCTACTGTTGCAATGGGTTGATTTCCCCCCGTGGGATAAAGGTTTGAAATACTGTATAAACTACATCTGACTGAAATACTTGTATTGAAACCTTTTGCATTCTACCTAAAACTGTGGTAGATGTTAAGTTTTGTGAAGGAGGGCCACTGGTAGAAAGCCTTTTAACCGTGTTTATGATCAATATGCATAACAGTGACTGTCGTGTAAAATATGTATTTTAGTTATGGAAATCACATTTTGAGTTTAATATTTTGGATCAGGTCATTGAACTACTTTGGGCTGTTTTTGGCTGGCATGGGCTAATTTTGTCACTCAGACCTGGCAAACCTGGCTGTATGGAACAGAGCAGACCCTTTCAGTTTAGAATTGTAGCATACGTTAACTAAATACATATACATATAACTGAACTAAACGATTTTTATTTCTATAAAAAGCTAAACGACAGGGGGGTGCCCCTGTAGGCAAGTAATGTTATCGGTGTACAAAGTATTATCCAGATTATTATCCCGATCCACTCTGTGAAGGCGCGCATTTCTCATTCAAATACACCTCACCAGAAACACGGCGTGTCGCAATCTGTGACGAAGCAGGCGAGAGCCAATGAGCGTTCGATTATCCTCCTGTAAATCCTGTCATTTCTTGAAGCAGCAACATTTGAATTTAACAAGCGCGTAGTGTTGCCAAATTGGGCGGTTTTGAATTTGATTGTGCGGGTAAAAAAATGGTTTGGGTGTGTGGACAAAATTTGGGCTGGTTTGCGGTCGGTTTGGTGGTTTTCAAACATCTAAACTGTATAGGCCTATTGGTTAAAAATCAAAACACACACTGCTGAGTCGGCTGGTGCTGATGTTGACGTTGCGTCCGCTCTTTTAGCCAATCAGGGATCAGCGGACATATGTGATGTTTCATGAGTGACGGGTTTTTAGCGCGATAAGGGATCACATTTTGACCGTATAGCTGTATATTCAAGCTATCACAATGCCAGAGTGGCCTAAATATAAGTTACACGGTAAAGAGTGGGAGAGTGACTCAAAACGTGATTACACCTGTGGAGGGAGATGACGCGAAGGCTCTTGATATCAATGTAACTTTGAAATCAGAGCACAGTTAAATAATTTAATCAAAATCGAAACTGAATATGGTACTATACAATCCTAGCCTGCATCAGAAACTGGTGGACTTGATGAATAGACTGTGCAAAGTTCTGTATTATGTTCTACAGTGTACTTCACTAAAGACGTACTGTAGTTCTGTCTGAAGTTAAAGTGCAACACGAAGGTAAGCGCATTATTGTTGTTAATATTTTTGTTATCGGATTATCGTACAGTATCAATGAATGACACCGTTTTGACTGTCATGTTGTGTGCATGAACGAGTGTGAAATACCTGCTAATTATGTTGCTTTTTCCGATCACTTATACTGGGCACTTTTTCCATTTAAATTGGCTTATTCTGAATGTTAACAGAAAATGTTGCATTTGTTTTTCAGAGGGTATCGGTTAATTTCTTGATTGCCGTTTTGAGATAGGCTGGTGTTTACCTGGACATTTATATTTGGTAATTCTCTTTAATATATTTGACCTGGGAGATGTATGTTTTTTTATATTAATCTGTCATCTTTATTTTGTTTTAAGGAGTTAAAAATGGTCCTTATCAGCCTTGACTGACATGGCAATAAAATTCTATCACATTATTTTGACAGTTAAAGTTTTGGGCGTTTTTTTGTTGGATTAGGCGGGTTTTGGTGAGCTTTTGGGCTGGAAATCGTCCACCCGATCTGGCAACACTGCAAGCGTGTCAGCACGGGTTTTGTTTGCTGCTTACAGTCGCTGGACTCGCTGTTCAGGATGGAGAGGAAGATTGCTGAATAAAGGCTTGAGTTTTGGTCTATTCCTCACAGTCGTATGGATTCTGAAGATTTGCATTACAGCGCACACATAAAATTGATTCCTTTTGTAATTATGTTGAGTTTTTGATGTATTTTATGGTTCTATTGTCAGTCGCAGCATGTCAGAGAAAACATGGCAAACAAAGTAAATATTACATTATAAGTAATGGTTAAACGATTGCAGAAATGTTATTCATTTTAAGGGTTTAAAGTTTAGTCTTGTTTAACATTATGTAGGCCTATTCTTGGAAACGAGCTGGCAGCAGAAATCACAGAACAAAACGAAATGTTATCATTTCATATTAAGTAAACGAGTAAATTTAATAATGCAATTGAAAACATAAGGCCATTGATATTACAACTAAAAACAACAATAATAAAAAAATTTATGCCACGTTTTCAATATTCATAAGGATTCATTTTTAGGTGTCGTCAATACGTCAGTATTGTATGTTTAAAAGCTGAAAAATACTTAAATATTTATACTTTTAGAAGCTGTAAATACGTCAGTATTGTACATTTTAGTGTCTGTAAAAACGTAAGTAAATGTACGTTTTGTAGAACCACATTAAAGTAGGGCTGGACCAGAATATTAGATTATTCGAATATCCGTTCGGTGGGTTGGAATTCGATTTTCAATTTTGAGATTTGAATATTCTTTTTTTTTGTGTGGGAGCACTTTAAATTGAGTGAGGACAAGACAAAGGCAGTGTGCCAAATATGCGATTTGAAACTGGCCTACCACAACAGCACATCAAGTTTGAAAAATCAAGTTAGAAAATGTTAGGCTACCTTATTAAAAGTATTGCTTTTAACAGACCTGTGTGTTTTGTATCACTAGTGATACAAAATTTGTATCACTCGCTGATCTGATCACAGAGACAGAACAACAACAACCGGACTCTGTTTTAATCATTCTCGGGGACTTTAATAAAGCAAATCTCTCCCGTGAACTGCCAAAATACAGACAGCACATCACATGTCCCACCAGAGACAGTAATATACTGGACCATTGTTACTCCACAATAAAGGATGCATATCGCTCGGTCCCCAGAGCAGCTGTAGGACTCTCTGACCACTGCCTGGTTCATCTTATACCAACTTACAGGCATAAACTTAAATCTGCTAAACCTGTAAAACATACTTGGCAGTAAAGCTCTTTCTGATTCTGATTCTGATAGTGCAGTGTCCGTTCTCGAAGCATATAATCCCTACCTGCGTGAGGCGCGCCGCTTATGGCTCGCGCTGTTCTGTAGTTTATTGGAAGTTTATTAATTCTGAACATGTCGCATGTCCATATTGCACCAAAATGCACACTGCACTCCCTTGGGTCTGCAGCAACATACCCACCATGTGTGAAGTCGATTGGATGAACGGTTCTCGACATAATAAAAATGCAAACAGACAGACAGACACACAGAGATTCCTGCCTTTATTAGAGAGAATAATATGTTCAGCCCCCTCCCTCCGAAGCTTCGGTAGTAATCAACACCTCAAAAAATGGTATTCGGACCAGCCTTAGTTTAAAGGATTAGTTCACCCAAACATATAAATTCAGTCATTATTTATTTGTGTCAACGCTGTTCAATCATTGTTTTTTGTTTTCTGAACGCAAAAGGTGATTTTGTTCAAGTTTGTCCTGCTGGTTTCTGTTCATACAATATCAGTCAATGGAGCCTGACTTTCAGAAGCTTCATGACATTATTTGATGATGCTTTTGAAGCTTCTGAAACTCGGGTTTCATTGACTGATGTTGTATGAACAGAAACCAGCAGAACAAACTTGACCAAAATCACATCCTCAGTGTCTTTAAGTCTTTTTCTAGATGTTCTCGCTGGCTCTGGGCTCACTGATGATGACGATACCACAGCAACATCTGGCCCAGACGAGACAGTAAGGTCAGGTGGAGTGATGGAGCGTCTCATGGCACTGGACCATTTCGTAATAATCGTCTTTAAGATGTATATTGTTTATGTAAATCCACTTTGGAGACGTACGTGTGCTTACTGGAGCTCCCCTGTTCGCTATACATAATAAAACGTCTTTACAGAAAAATCACAAATATACTATACTATTTAGCGTCTTTACACCTTCAGCAATTCAACAGTTTGCTCTACAGTAGCTCAACAAATATGATTTTAACACAAGGAGCCGTGTTTATGATTTCTAATACTCACATTTGTAAACACCCTCGTCGCTGTTCTCCATCACGTTCGATGATGATGTATCCTCTTGCGTGGCCTCTGGGATAGAAAAGTGTGAATCGATGAGCACCTCAGAATCTGGGCTGAAGCAGTAGGACATCCGGGGATTTCTCGCCTACTCTTTTATGAATACTGAGGTTTCGAACATACTTCTTTCTTCACATACTCTTCTCTCCTACTATATAGTAGGTAAGTAGGCATATTTGAACGCAACTTAAGTATATGTACATCCGAATCTCGCGAGAATTAGTGCTCCAGCTAGGTAATTCTTACCTATTCTTTTATGAATACTTATGATTCAAACATACTTATTCGTTCGCCTACTGCTTTTTGCCTACTATATAGTAGGGAAGTATGCGGTTTCAAACGCAGCATCTGTCTTTGTCAAAGGTGGAGAACTTCATTCCATTGTGATAACTCAAAGAGTCACCGACTTATAGGCAAAAACTTAAATCTGCTAAACTTGTGGTAAAAACTGTAAAGAGATGGACCAACGAAACAGAGCGGGCATTACAAGCCTGCTTCGACTGCACTGATTGGAGTGTTTTTGAAGCTGCCGCCAATGATCTGGACGAGGTCACAGAATCTGTAACATCATATATCAGTTTCTGTGAAGACGTGCATCCCTACCAGGACTCATTTAACATTCAACAATGATAAGTCATGGTTTACAGGAAAACTCAGACATCTTCGTCAGGTCAATCTGTGAGCTAGTGAGAATTGGACGCCTAACAGAAGGGGGGACAGAGTCTTGTACAATCAGGCCAGAAACACACTGAATAAGGAGATTAGCGTGGCCAAGAGGAACTATGCTAAAAAGCTAGAAGACCAGTTTTCTGCCAACGACCCTGCATCAGTGTGGTAAGGCCTGAAAGACATCACCAACTACAAGACACCATCCCCCAGCACTGAGGTCAATCAACAACTTGCTGATGACCTGAATGAGTTTTACTGTTGATTTGAAACTCCCAGTCTAACACCCTACACCCGCTCTGAACATCTCTCCACACCTCCTGCAACCCCCCTCTCCCCCACTCCTGCGCTTCAGATCAGTGAAGATGATGTGCGCCAGGTCTTCAGAAAGAACAAGAGAAGAAAGGCACCAGGCCCAGTTGGTGTGACACCAGTCTGTCTGAAAAATGGTCCCTTACTTGACCCCCTGCAGTTTGCTTACCGAGCAAACAGGTCCGTGGATGATGCAGTCAACATGGGACTGCACTTCATCCTGCAACATATGGACAAAATGTGAGGATTTATGTGAGGATCCTGTTTGTGGACTTTAGCTCCGCTTTCAACACCATCATCCCAACACTCCTCCAGACCAAACTAGCCCAGCTCTCTGATCCTAGCTCTATCTGTAAATGGATCACCAGCTTTCTGACAGATAGGCAACAGCTAGTGAGAATTGGTCAATTTAAATACAACACCCGCACCATCAGCACCGGTGCTCTCCAGGGATGTGTGCTCTCCCCCCTGCTCTTCTCCCTGTACACCAACGATTGCACCTCTAAAGACCCCTCTGTCAAGCTCCTGAAGTTTGCAGATGACACTACAGTCATCGGTCTCATCCAGGACGGAGACGAGTCTGCTTACAGATAGGAGGTTAAAGAGCTGGCTGTCTGGTGCAGTTACAACAACTGGAGCTGAATACGCTCAAAACAGTGGAGAAGATAGTAGACTTCAGGAGAAACCCCCCTGCACTCTCCCCACTCACCATCATAGACAGCACTGTGACTGCAGTAGAGTCATTCAGATTCCTGGGAACCACCATATCTCAGGACCTGAAGTGGGTCACTCACATCCACTCCATTGTTAAAAAGGCCCAACAAAGGTTGCACTTCCTTCGCCAACTGAGGAAATTCAACCTGCCACAGGAGCTGCTGAAACAGTTGTACTCAGCCGTCATTGAGTCTGCCCTGTGCACTTCAATAACTGTCTGGTTTGGTTCAGCTACAAAATCAGACATCAGAAGACTACAGAGAACGGTTCGGACTGCTGAAAGGATTATTGGTGCTCCCCTGCCCACCCTTCAAGAACTGTACACATCCATATTGAGGAAAAGGGTTTAGAAAATCACTCTGGATCCCTCACATCCAATCCATCTCCTTTTTGAACTGTTGCCATCTGGTTGGCGCTACAGAGCACCGAATACCAGGACAGACAGGCACAAGAACAGTTTCTTTCCCCAGGCAATTTACCTCATGAACAGTTAAATGTTTTGTTAAATGTGTGTTGTTGTTGTTGTCTCTGTGTACTGGAAGCTTGTGACACTAAAACAAATTACTTGTATGTGCAAACATAATTACTATCATTTTATTTGCTTAAATTCCTCTTTATGGAAAATGACACATCTTTAGTTTGTTTCACCTGCTCCTCCATCTACAGTGCATCCGGAAAGTATTCACAGCGCTTCACTTTTTCCACATTTTATGTTACAGCATTATTCCAGAATGGATTAAATTCATTATTTTCCTCAAAATTCTACAAACAATATCCCATAATGACAACGTAAAAAGAAGTTTGTTTGAAATCTTTGCAAATTTATTAAAAATAAAAAACGGGAAAAAAATCACTTGTACATAAGTATTCACAGCGTTTGCTCAATTCTTTGTTGAAGCACCTTTGGCACCAATTACAGCCTCAAATATTTTTGGGTATGATGCGACAAGCTTTGATCATCATCATTTGGCAATTATCTGCCATTCTTCTCCTCCCCTCTTCACCTCTCAGGACTCTTGCTGTGTGCTTAGGGTCATTGTCCTGTTGGAAGGTGAACCTTCTGCCCAGTCGGAGGTTCTGAATCCTCTGAACTAGGTTTTCATTAAGGCTACCTCAATATTTTGGTGCATTGAGCTTTTCTTCTACTCTGATGAGTCCCTCAGTCCCTGCCGCTGAAAAACAGCCCCACATCATGAGTCTGAGGGTCTTTAGGTGCTTTCAAACAAACTTATTTCACGTTGTCATTATGGGGTATTGTTTGTAGAATTTTGAGGAAAATAATGAATTTAATCAATTTTTGAATAAGGATGTAACATAACAAAATGTGGAAAAAGTGAAGCACTG
This sequence comes from Sinocyclocheilus rhinocerous, assembly GCF_001515625.1. Classification (NCBI taxonomy): domain Eukaryota; kingdom Metazoa; phylum Chordata; class Actinopteri; order Cypriniformes; family Cyprinidae; genus Sinocyclocheilus; species Sinocyclocheilus rhinocerous. The sequence continues at coordinate 141,586 of NW_015645061.1, forward strand.
TGAATACTTTCCAGATGCACAGTACAAGGCCGCTCACAAGCAGTTTGTACCCATCAGCCTCAGAGTCCACAGTGAAGGACTTGTACAGAGCGTAAACCTTCTGCCCTTCAAAGTCCTCCAAATCTACTCTGAGTTTATAGTGATGCCTGGCGTCAGCTGGTGAATAAACTCTACACCTGTTAAAAACATGAAACTGGTTTAATAAAAATATATAATCTGCATTTACACTGCAGTCCTGATTAAATGGCCTTGTTTTCCATGTCTTTTATTGTTTATTCTTTCTCTGTTTGCCTTTTTAAAAGGTTAGTTCACCCAAAAATTAAAATTATGTCATTAATTACTCACCCTAATGTCGTTCCAAACCCGTGAGACCTTCGTTCATCTTCGGAACACAAATTAAGATATTTTTGATGAAATCCGAGAGCTCTCTGACCCTCTGTAGACAGCAATGCAACTGCAATGTTCCCAGGTCCAGAAACGTAGCAAGCACATCAATAAAATAGTCCATGTGACATCAGTGGTTCAACCGTAATTTTACAAAGCTATGAGAATACTTTTTGTGCACAAAGAAAACAATAATAACATAATTTATTCAACAATTCTTCTCCCCGAGTTACCGTCTTCCACCATTTTGGAGAGTATCCACTAAACATAAACAACGTAATCAGCATTGTTTACGTTCAGCATGCGTGCACTTTCGCTGAACACTGATTACGGTGTTTATGTTCAGTGGTCTTACAGGTTTGGAACGACATGAGGGTGAGTAATTAATGACAGATTTTTCATTTTTGGGTGAACTATCCCTTTAAGTCTGAGAATTGGTCGCTAAACTAAAGTGTTACCATTAATTCAAATTAAATTAAATTTATTATAAAACATTTTACAGAAAACTCAAATGATATATGAAATTACATATCTTTAATATCTGTTTAAAGGTGGCCATTTCATGTAAATTTATCCTTCGTCCTGAAAACAATAAGGGCAAGTCACTTAAGACATTAAATGGGTAGCTATCAGTAAACTGAATCTGAATCTGAATCTGAAACTGAGTCTCTAACAAATAATAAAGTTAACAAGGATACACATGTGTGGTTTCAGTAGACTGAGCAGAATTGACTAAATTTAAATTTTCTACAGTCCCATGTGAAAAAGACTTACACATTAGCACATTTTAAAAAGAGTATTAAAAAGTAAGTAAACATTTTTTTTTTTATATTGTTTTATATTTTAGCTCAAATTAAGAATGCTTTTTGACTTAGCTAAAACTTCAGTTCATCTTTATATGTAATTTCCTAATTAATCTGAATAGGCATTGAAATGGTTAAAGTGTACTGCTGAATGTACTGACAAGATTTATGATAAACTAAAATATATTTTAAATTAT
>NW_015645061.1:143142-145214 GCF_001515625.1 Sinocyclocheilus rhinocerous
TCGTTCATCTTCGGAACACAAATTAAGATATTTTTGATGAAATCCGAGAGCTCTCTGACCCTCTGTAGACAGCAATGCAACTGCAATGTTCCCAGGTCCAGAAACGTAGCAAGCACATCAATAAAATAGTCCATGTGACATCAGTGGTTCAACCGTAATTTTACAAAGCTATGAGAATACTTTTTGTGCACAAAGAAAACAATAATAACATAATTTATTCAACAATTCTTCTCCCCGAGTTACCGTCTTCCACCATTTTGGAGAGTATCCACTAAACATAAACAACGTAATCAGCATTGTTTACGTTCAGCATGCGTGCACTTTCGCTGAACACTGATTACGGTGTTTATGTTCAGTGGTCTTACAGGTTTGGAACGACATGAGGGTGAGTAATTAATGACAGATTTTTCATTTTTGGGTGAACTATCCCTTTAAGTCCAAAACGTCACAAAAACACTCACACAGCCAGTATTCGCCTTCTATATTACCAAAACCCTTTTTATAACTCCTCTATGGCCTAAAGAAATTCACCCCGCCATCCATTCACCTGACAATCATCTGAAACATTCAGAAATCATTCATCACTTTCACAAATCACATAATTTCACGTCATTCATCTTTTTCAAATATGTTTAGGGTGTATGACCTTTGTCAAGCTTTGTTTTGCAACAAATGTAAGTTCTGTTGTGTGATTTCTGACTGTTTTCCAACACAAACAAAAAAACTGAGTGACTATCTGAATAATAGTTTATTAGAAATCGTGGTGTCATTCACACTGGGGTGCATCTTATAATAAAATATCATTTTGCAAGATAAAGCACATTGAAATGCATACCGTCCAGTTTCCTCTCTCATTTTGTCCGCCAGACTCCATCTCACAGTAGACCTGTCGCGGTTCATCTAATGTGTTGATGGTGTACACGCCGCTGGTACTGTCCACTCGCATAAATATCAAAGCAGTCTTTGACAAGAAAACAATCTGATTTGACCACATCAGTGCCCATCAAGACGGGAAACTGCGCTGACAAACACAGCAACACCTGAGAGACACAAACTCAAGATCTGAGTCTGATGATCGACGTCTGATAAAATCACACTCACATTCTCACATACAGAAACTCACAATCATGTTTGTGATCATCGCTTCAGACGTCCAGCTCGGAGGATCAGATGCACCTGAAATACAGTTCAGACAAATACAGTCACATTTGTTAGAACATGAACATGCATTCTGTCATTTTCTGAAGAAAGAAACAGTATTATATATTTTCTGAGACCTGGGTCATTTCCAAAATGACCAGAAATCAAACTAACCGTATGGGCTGAGAATCTTGTGAATGTTCAGGTGACGGATATATTTCTTTCTAATCATCAGGATCCTCCTCTTTATCTGACATTTATAAAAAATTAAAATTAAAATCTTCATAGGACAGTCATGGATTCGATTCCATTAAAGGACAAGTTATTGTTCATTCGGCAACCTGCTTTATCATCAGAGGAATTGAAAAGGAAATTTATTTCAACATTGATTTGATCTGATTGCAACAAATCTCTCAAGAAAAAAGTTAAAGGGCTAGTTCACTCAAAAATGAAAATTTTGTTACTTATTAACCCTTGTGCGTCAATTAAAAAAAGTTACACATAGGTCCATAGTGGACAAAAATGTCCATGTCAAAAAACTGTCATACAAATTTGAAGCTTGGGAGCACAGAGTTAAGTTTGGTCTCATTTTAAAGAAGACCCATGGCAGATTATTGTTGAAGTAAAAAAAGTTTAAAAAGTGAAACCAAAAAAAAAGTTCTAGATGTTTAGGTTTATGAAAAGGATTTATGAACGGTGTTTTATTTAAAATATATATTTTATGAAACATGTTGAACTCTATACCTGCTAGAAAATCAAAGCCATAAATCTAAACAAGTTGTATTCCAAATTTGAGGTTGATATCTCAAAAAATGAGCTTTCAGTAAGATTTTGTTTGGGCGCAGTACCAAATTTTCCCCATTAGATGCCAGCAAAACTCTGCTGGTGCACACAGTGGTTGGATTTGTGATTTGCAGTAGAGTTTCTCTCTC
>NW_015645061.1:145425-154731 GCF_001515625.1 Sinocyclocheilus rhinocerous
AAGAACAGCAGGCAGTTTAACTGTTCAGGACAAACAAGGGACTCATAAACAAAAATCACAAAAAAAACAAAAAAAAACAGCTGTGGATCATTCAGGTAACAACACAGTATTAAGAATTTAAACACAAAATTAAGAAACTTTTGAACGGGGTCATTTTTATAAATTCAACTATTATTTTCTCTTGTGGACTACATGTAAACATCTTTTATGTGAACTATCTTATTCAGGTCAGTACTAAATAAACAATAACATGCAGTTTGTATGATCCCTCTTATTTTGGTAAAATAATTAACATTTTGCAGATTCTGAAAGGGGGATGTAAACTTTTGACATCAACTGTACATGTCAAAAGATCAAGGAAATTTTGGTTTCTCAGTTCATGACCCCTTTAACCCTTGTGCGTCAATTTAAAAAAAGTTACACATGGGTTCATAGTGGACAAAAATGTCCATGTCAAAAAACTGTCATAAAAATTTGAAGCTTGGGAGCACAGAGTTAAGTTTGGTCTCATTTTAAAGAAGACCCATGGCAGATTATTGTTGAAGTAAAAAAAGTTTAAAAAGTGAAACCAAAAAAAAATTCTAGATGTTTAGGTTTATGAAAATGATTTATGAACGATGTTTTATATAAAATATATATTTTATGAAACCTGTTGAACTCTATACCTGCTAGAAAATCAAAGCCATAAATCTAAACAAGTTGTATTCCAAATTTGAGGTTGATATCTCAAAAAATGAGCTTTCAGTAAGATTTTGTTTGGGCGCAGTACCAAATTTTCCCCATTAGATGCCAGCAAAACTCTGCTGGTGCACACAGTGGTTGGATTTGTGATTTGCAGTAGAGTTTTTCTCTCTCAAATATTACAAGAACACACGCACAAACAAACATTTTTTTTTTTTAATGACACATACAAACCACACTTTGACATCCATACCAACACACCCACACAATTATAGCTGCATTATTTATCCAATTGGCTCTATAATATGCAGAAGCAGAAAACAGAAATAAAGCGAGTATTTTCTTTATAGGTCAAACCTGAAAAAATGGCACCATCTGGTAAAAAAATTATAAAAAAATTTAATTTTAAAGCCTTGCCAATATAATGAAAGCCTATCAACAAAAATTGCATAATTTTACAGTTAAATGGCACTGCGATTAAAAATAGCAGTTTTAATGGGTTTCAATGGGGACATTTTTGTCCTTAAGAGAGGAACAATTTTTTGTACCTAGTGCAAAACAGATTTATTAAAGGAAATGGAAGTGAAATAGTGCCAAAATTTATGCAGTTGGCAATAACACAGGCAAAATGATCAAAAAAACAAAACTGAAAAGGACAGAAATGTCCAAAAGGTCACACAAGGGTTAACCCTCATGTTGTTCCAAACTTGTATGAGTTTCTTTCTTCTGTTAAACATAGAATGACATAGAACATAGAACAAGAATGTTGGCAACCAAACAGTTATTGGTAGCCAGTAGAACTAAAGGGCACCTATCGTTTCCCTTTTTACAAGATGTAATATTGGTCTTGGGTGTCCCCAGAATGTGTCTGTGAAGTTTCAGCTCAAACTACTGCACAGATCATTTATTATAACACGTGGAAAATGACATGTTTGGGGGCATGTCTAAAAAAAAGAGCTGTTTCTGTTTGTATCACTTTAAATGCAAATGAGCTGCACATTCCCACCCCATCTCCAGAAGAGGGCATAGCATATACATCTCTGTTTTGCATTCCTACAGCAATAAACAGTTGGTAGAAGCAACATGACTGAGAGCCAGACAACCGGTGTTCAGCCGTACATGTTTGAACCTAAAACACTTGTATTTTAGAAACATTTATGAAAATGAACCAGGACATCTCGGAATGGTTATTTGATACATTTATGTACTTGTAGAGTTTTCACAGCCCATTTGCAATGACAGATGAGCAACACACATAAACACAGATACTTCGATAACGTTCGCTATGCGCTTTAACGAAACAACATGCACACAAATATGGTTAAAATGTTAGCTAAGCACTATAACGACATGATTTTGAGGCGCATTACCTTCAAAAATAAAAGTAATCCACTGCGTCCTCAGTGGCTCAGATGCAGTGTTGTGCAAGTTACTTCCAAACTGTAATACATTATAGATTACTTGTTACTGTTATTTAAAAGTAATTCCTTACCTTACAATATTACTGTCTCAGAATTGTAATGTGTTACATGACTCCTGTACTACTTTTGAGTTACTTTCACCAAAATAACTACAGAAGTAGAACTTAACATTCTAAAATGACAAAATGAACTGCAGAGCATTTTACATCCAGTAGATATGGTGTAGCATAATGGGCTATCCAGGCTACTAACAATATAGCTTATAATTGGCAAAGTGAAGGCTCAAGACAATGCAAGAAAGGATGACAGCCAGAATCACAAACGATCCAAGTCTGTTAAACGTATGGTAGAGGTAAAGTGATTATCTGGCAATATGTGTGAATAGCTTGGGTCTATTCATATTAGACACAACAGGACTATATGTAAAATCTAATGCCATGACAAGATGTGCATATCCATCTCGCGCATGTACAGTCTTCTGCCTTCTTCACCCATCAGCCGCTTTTATACTGGCCAGTGCGAGCCGGGGCTTACAGCGAGCCAGGCGGGGCTAATAGCCTCGGACCTCGAGCACAGAGGCCGAAATCATGCCGCGTTTCCATGCCGCGTTACTGAACATGTACCGAGTAAAATATTACTGAAAATTGATTAGTAATGCCTTACACTACTGCGTTACAGCAAAAAGTAATCCATTACTGTAATGCATTACTTTTGTAACACGTTACTCTCAACACTGCTCAGATGTTGCGAGAAAATGAAGACTCTCACTGTAAAAAATGACCATGAATTTAACGGTAAAAGACTGTAAAAATGCTACAGTAAAAACCTGTTAAATGGTTAACTGTAAATTCCCCTACTATATACGGTGAAAAACTGTATTGGACATTACATGTATTGGACATTAATTTTACGGTAGTATACCGTTTTTGGAAGTTTTTACCGTAAATTTTACGGAATTTTTTTTACAGTGTACATCTAAACACAGACCAGCATTGCTTACAAGACATTGTTGACGTTACAGCTGCTTGAGCGTGGAGAAAATGGATGACAGCTTTTCGACAAGCGGAAACAATGGTAATGCAGGACTGTCAGTCAGTGGCCGTGGGCGAGGCCTAAACTATATGATGTCACACTGCTCAGAGAATCAAAACGTAATGTCTAATGAGACTGATTTGGTTTTATGGGGACTAAAAAAGTGGATGGATTTTTATCATTGTAGGGTGGTTGTGTTCACACACTGTCAACACACATTTATGTCCAAACACCATGGAAAAGTGGATTTTGCATAACATTCCAAAAATCATTAACATGGTTTTGGTGACTGTAATTGAACACCATTGCAGTGCCATGCTATTAATGCTGTTGAACAGAAGGTACGAAGCAAATTGTGCTTAACCACAATTATAACACTGAAATGCACTGGTTATCTTTCAATGAGATGCACATTAAAGTTGTTACTATAGCAGTAGTAGGAGCTCCCGTGGCATTTTATTTCAAGTGAATATAACATAAAGACCCTCACCATGCAATGTTTAACATACACAATCACACATATATGTAGCCTATATATTGCTCAAGGATAATGTATAAGCATAAGCTAGTAACGGATTATTCTAAAAGAAAACCCATTTGAAATAAGTAAATGGCCAGGTATAGACTTAAATACAATAGAGTGAAAATGTACAAAGATTTAAAGGCAGAAAAAAGTTGTGTCATTATCAGACAGAATCTGATAAGTTGCTTGAGAAAACAACGGGATGTTTGAAGTTTCTTCAGAAGTTCTGATCACCAGTGTGGCAATCTTTTTACTTTTACTTTTTTACTTTTAGTCATTTAGCAGACGCTTTTATCCAAAGCGACTTACAAATAAGAAAAAGTAATTAAAGCTAAAAGCTAAAACTCTATAAATACTATATATATATACACACATTTAAGAAAATAAAAGAAATAAAATAAAAATGACAAATGCATACAACAACATTTCAAAACTAAAACATTTAAATGAAAACAAAAAAAATTAAGCTAAAAACAATTCAAAATATTAAAAGAACAAAAGGTATGAGTATAATAATGATTCTAACATAACACTAAGCCAAACACCAAAAAACAACTACATGTGTATGTACAGCCTTATTTGAAAAAAGTAACTCAGATATTCTCTTGTAAATTAAAAAGTAATGCGTTAGTTTACTAGTTACTTGAAAAAAGTAATCTGATTACGTAACTCGTGTTACTTGTAATGCGTTACCCCCAACACTGACTTTGAGATCATCTTCTGAGAACGTCCCCTGTTAGCTGTGTAAGCAGTAAACTATACTCTTAAACACCAGAACAAGTGTTTTCAAATGTTTAGGTGAACTTTGAGTAAATATAAAAAAGTGTTTTTTCTAATAGTGCATTTACTTTTGTTAGTTTACTTCTAATTTGCCATCATTAAATTGCATTATATAAGCTGTATCTCTGCTGTTTATGTAGTGTTCCGTATGGTGTTTGATTGCTCGGTTATCACTATGCATGTCTAGAGAGAGAAGTTTACTTGTTAATTATTAAAGTTTTCTAAAGATGCCAGGGATTTGAGCGGGTACAAAACAAAGCGAAATCAACCAACTTCTCCTTCTGTGACAACTGACCCATGACTCGCTGAAAAATGAGCAAGGGAGATCGCTGGAGTGATGAACGTGAAGCACAACAATGACTCCACTTTTTAATAACACGTTTTGAAGTTCTTCCAGTGTCTTGAAATGTTGCAATTCTTGACCTAATGTCCAAGCAGCACTAGGTGAACTTCAGTCATGAATTAACTGCTGAAAACACATATTTAACAGAAACACAGCAGACCAAACGAGACCCCTAAACCTGTGCAGTCACATGCAAGAGTGAAATAACGTCAGGTTTAAGGTCTAATTCTGTCAGTTTAATGGTCTTATCTGTGTATTTGTCTGCAGTTACTGGCATTTATTACAAAATATGGCTAAAAGTATTTGAACACCCCTTTCTGTTATTGATTTTGGCTGTTCTAGTCATTTCTATGAGGATAAATCTGAACTCAGTGCATGCAATGACATTCTAGGGCAGGGGTTCTCAAAGTCTACATTCAAAGGTCCAAATCTGAATTTAAATCAATGTCAAAGGTCTGGAACAATTAGTTATTACAAAACTTGTTTTTAATAAACATGCATAACAAATAAACACTAATTAAAAAAAAAAATAAAGTGCCTTTTGCATTCAAAATACACTAATAACAAGTGCAAAAGTGGCAAAACAATTAATTTAAGTCTCAGCAATAGAGGTCGACCGATATGGGTTTTTCTCTGGCCGATGCCGATATTTAGATATCAGGGCAGCCGATGGCCAATATTGTCACAGTATTGGACTTTTTTGTTGTGTTTTCATTTTAGTATTGTCACCTTGTCTGTCCAGTTCCTGTTTGCCCTTTTTAGGTTTGTTTCCTGTTCTCATTATTAGTTAATCACCATTGTGTTCACCTGTCTGCCCCTCGTTATCTGGCCTATTTTAGTTCCTGTCCATTCAGTTCAAGTTTGTCGGTTATTGCATGTGGTTACCCTATGTGTGTGGATATTCCCTTCATCTTTCCCTGTGGATTTATTAAAAATAATTAAGATTATCTTAGCCGTACGCTCTTCTGTCTTCACTCCAGCACGTACCGTGACACAATAACCGACCCAAAAGAAAATAAAGCGCCGTGGTCTACCCCGTTTATTTTCCCATTTTACCCAGTCTTTGGTTTTATGGATTACGCTGCTAAATTCACAGCCGTGGCTCGAGAGAGCCACAATTTTTTTTTCCGTTTACCTTTAATTTTTGTCGTCTTGCCGTCACCTGCCCCTTTGACTACGAGACATTAAAGTCTGTTCTGGATCGGGGCAATGGAATTTCCATTGCCCCGTTGACCTCCCAGACACCAGGGGACTGAGCTGGAGGGACACTATCATCCGGTGTCTGGAGAGCGTCCGCCCCCGATCCAGAACAAAGCCTGACCCAGAGCCCAGCCAAGCATCACCCCGCTGCGCAGAGCTGCCCGAGCCCACCACAGACGGAGAGCCAGAGCCTGCCGCGGTCATTGAGCCATCGCCATCAGGAGCGACAGAGCTGATGATCACCCCGGAGCCAGAGCCCCAAATGTCTGACCAGGTGCGAGAGCTGACAGCACAAGCAGCGGTGGAAATAGCTATGGAGATCGTGGGGGCGAAGGAAAGCCCCGCCCACTGCACCACTACTGAGGGTGAGCTTACACTGGACTCTGGGAAGTTAATGGACTTGGATACGGAGATACTCATCACTCAACCTTCAGCTGAACTGTCTGATTGGCAATATCCCACCCAACCTCCCTCTCCCGCCTCCTCTCATTGATCTGTTCCCTTCCTCAAGCTCATTCTGCTGGATCCTATCAGCCCCTCTGCTCACCCTCAGCCCACCATCTGTGGCGTGGGCTCGCCGCGGGTCTGCCCATCTCCAGCTCCATTGGCGTTGAGTCTGGAGGATCCCTCGACTCTGCCTCTAGCTTCCGAGGTCCTGACTCCGCCTCAGTCCTGCGACCCAGCGGCTCCACCATGGCTTCCAGCTCCCTTGTCTTCAACGCTCATTCTGCTGGATCCTGTCAGCCTCTCTGCTCACCATCTGGGGTGTGGGCTCGCCGCGGGTCTGCCTATCTCCAGCTCCATTGGCGTCGAGTCTGAAGGATCCCTCGACTCCGCCTCTAGCCTCCGAGGCCCAGACTCCGCCTCAGTCCTGCGACCCTCGTCTCCACCGGAGCCCGTCAGTCCACCAGCTCCGCCGGGCTCCCTCGTCCCTCTGGCTCCGCCTTGGTCAGTCGTCCCCCTACCTCCACCTCTGGACTGCACTCCTCCGGCTTTGCCTCGTCCCTCCGTCCTTCCGGCTCCGTTGGGCTCCTCCTTCCCTCCAGCTCCACCTCAGTCCTCTGTCGCTCCGCCGCGGCCTTCCGGCTCTCCGCGTACGCCTCGGTCACCCTTCCTCCACCATGGCTCCTCCCTCCATCGGCTCCACCGTGGGCCGCCATCCTGGCTGGGGTCTGGGTCCCGCCTGGCTCCTCCTGCTCCAAGTCTCTCCTGTCTTCTCCCTGGCTCCTCCCTCCGTCATATCCTCCCTGGTCCCTTCTGGATCCTTCCTGGCTCCTCCCTCCGTCTGATCCACCATGGTCCTTCCTGATTCCTCCATGGCTCTGGATCCGGACCTGCGTCCGGACTTTGAGAAGTGCTGTTCTAGGGAATCAGATAATGCACCTGTGTACAAAGGAATTATTTTTCTGAGTCTGGTGTGGACGTTTTGCAAGCACAACATCTCTCTGGTGACATTCCAGGTAACAAAAACATTTTGAGAATATTGTTTTGAAATGTTTCTAAAAAATGTCCGGTTTTCTTGTCATGATTGTAACGTTATTTAAAGGTTACAAAAACGTTTCTTACAAAGTGCTACTAACTCTTTAACCCAAAATATTACATCATTTAAACACCTATTTTTATTATTCTAATAATGGTTTCGGTCCAGTTTTCTTGACGCGATTAAAATGTTATTTAAAGGTTGCAAAAATTGGTAACACTTTAGATTACAATCCGCAATGTACTGCGTAATTAAACAGAATTTACAGCGTAACTTTTTTGTAATTTTAGTGTACCTATTCAGTACCTCCGTGTAGGTATAAGGGAATAATATGCTAAGTTTGGGGAATAAAGGGGTAATAATCTGTAAAATTACAAATTATTTCTACTGTAAGTATTTTGAAACTAAGGGGTACCTATTCTAATATTACGTGGTATGTTTGACCTAACAACAATCTTATATTTGCAAGTGATTTAGCAAAAACACACTGTGCACTTTTTTATAGCCTACACATATAAAACACGCTGGTAATTGTTTCAATCCAAACGCTTGGTTGAGACTGTTGTGGAAGCTGGCTTGATTTGATCCAATTTGGGTTGATATCAGTAATAAGTAACCCAACGGTGCTGGGTTAGGAAAGTGGAGGACGTGAAAGAGAGCATGCAGCAAGTCACGCAAGTTCAAACATGAATGGTTCTGTGTGCAATGAAATCTGTGATTGCGAACTGGAAACAGAATGGCGCTCGAGACGATGGAGTCAGTGTTTGCGGCACTCATGACAGGAATATGTGTCAAAAATACAAGAAAACTAATCGAAGCAAAGAGGAGAGAGATTTTTGAAACTGACTGAAATGTGTTCTTTTAAAACTGGAGGGTTTTGTCCGAGTATGTTCTCACAACATTGAGCAGCGACTGATGAGCGGTAAAACCGGGAACTGAACTAGTCAGAATGGTGCTTGAGGACGTGGATCAAAACGGTAAAATCAAAGACGGTAAAATCCTGTCAGTTCGCTATAATACGCAGTTTAATCTTGACTTTCAGTGTTTATTACTGTGTGTTTATTGGCATGATGGTTTGGCCATAATAGTTTAACTTCGTCAGTTGGTGAAAAACATGAACAAATTGAACAAAATCTTACATTTGTTCTAAACAAGCTTTTCAACAAATGCATTGCTTTTTTCTGAACTGGTGTAATACATTTTAATCTTTTATTAGGCTATTTGTTGCCTGTGTTGTTACTGTTGTCATATTGTGTGTGATTTTAATTTTAAAACCCATTTTGGGTTCATTTAACCCAGCAGTAGGCCTATAGTAAATTTCAAACAATATTTGAATTAAATAAAACAGTCCACCATGTTTATTGATATATTACCTGATATATAATGTATGTATGGCCTACTGTATAAACAATCGTTTCAGAGCAATTTGTTGTAGCCACTTACCCCTAGTGGTGGAAAGAGTACTAAGAAATTGTACTTAAGTAAAAGTATTGCTACTTAAGGAATAATTTACTTGAGTACAAGTAAAAGTACTGAAAAAATAATATGACTCAAGTAGGAGTAAAAAAGCAGTTTGCTGAAAAACTACTCTAGTTACTGTGTTACAAAATACTTTAGTATTATTTTTCTATTTTTACCCAAAATGAGATGATGTTAGCATTAGGGAGCAGGGTTAACCCTAACCCTAACACTCATGTACTTTAATGTCTGTTTCACAAGTGAGACCCAGGAAATCCCTTATATGGACAAATGCATCAGATATCACTACAGCTGAATAACATGCAGATAGAGACGCTTTGACTGATGAAACGTGGAAGACAATAAACACACAATTGCAATGCAATGC
>NW_015645061.1:154908-155451 GCF_001515625.1 Sinocyclocheilus rhinocerous
CTGTTGCCAGGAGCAACTGTTTTATAACTAATTTTGAAAAGTACATTCACGTATAAGATTATGTGGTTGTTTTTAAGAAGGGCAAAAGCAAAGAAGGGTAAGTGAAGGTTTAAAAGAAAAGAAAGGGTTTAAAACTGTGAATAGAAAGGTGCCAGTAAAATATAATGTGGGGTATGGGTACGGTTGGGCATCGTTTGAATTTTAATGATTCCAATTCTTGTCAATTCCTAATTTCGATTCCAGTAAGGTAATAAATAATAAATAAAAAAATCTTAGATATCATCTTATTACAAAATATTTCATAGTTAGCTGAATACTATGAATGAAAATCAACAGGCTAAAGAACACTTACACAAGGATGTGTGTGCAGCAGAGAAAACAAGTCTTCTTGACTTGAGACTTGAATGGTTTAAAATCACATTGAAAGTGTAGTTTGTAATAATAACAAAGGTGGACTCCAGGCACATTTTCGGTTGGACAAAAAAAAAAGATTTAACATGTTATTTAACATGTTAACCCATACCTAGGCTTGGGAATCCAAAA
>NW_015645061.1:155525-155605 GCF_001515625.1 Sinocyclocheilus rhinocerous
CAAGCACAAGGCACTGTTTTCTGTACTGCACACATAGGGGCATAGCCATCATTTCAGAAATGAGGGGGACGAGGGGGACA
>NW_015645061.1:156959-159052 GCF_001515625.1 Sinocyclocheilus rhinocerous
AGTCTTCTTGACTTGAATGGTTTAAAATCATATTGAAAGTGTAGTTTGTTATAATAACAAAGGTGGACTCCAGGCACATTTTTGGTAGGACAAAAAAAGAGCATTTTATTTAATTAACATGTTAACCCATACCTTGGCTTGGGAATCCAAAATCTATTCCAATTCTGGAATAGGATGCTTAATGTCAGGAATCATATTAAATTAAAATTTCAATTCCTCTTATCGATTCCTTTGTGTGCACTTTAATATGACTTTAAACCATTCAAGCACAAGAAGACTCGTGCACTGTTTTCTGTACTGCACACATAGGGGCATAGCCATCATTTCAGAAATGAGGGGGACAGAAAAGAAAAAGAAAAAAAAAACGTTTTACTTTTGTCGACTCGTGCACTGTTTTCTGTACTGCACACATAGGGGCATAGCCATCATTTCAGAAATGAGGGGGACAGAAAAGAAAAAAAAAGGCCTTTTGTCTAATTGACAGGCTTTATTTTTTCCTATGTATTTTAATTGGCTAAGAAATCAAATACACTGCTGGACGATAACCAATCATTTGTATTCTATAATATTTTTTTCAGTATTTTCCTAATGACAATTTTAGGATTGGTTTATACAAACACATAATAAGGCAGAATAGATTATATACTGTAATAAATGTTATGTCAATTAGCACTGCGTTATTCATATCGTTATTCGTTATTCTATTTATTAACTGGAAATGACCTGAAATTACATTTTTTTAAAGCTACAGAGATAGCGGGATGCCTTTGTCCATATTAGGGATTTCCTGCACATCATAAGTTAGAGCATAGCTCACATTCACTAAAATATTGAAACACTGCTGATTCAAAATGACAACGCCAGTGATTGACAGTCAAAGCAAAGCGCGGTTTGAACGCCCCGCCCCCGCAGCTGAACTGGAAGTTTTGATTGGTTTTGCACCCGAGTCAGACCTGTCTCTTATTGGCTCAAGTGCAGGGCTCCACCCCAGGAGTTTGAAAAGTGCCAGTCGAACGCCGGCTCGCTCTGTTTCTCCATCAGCACCTCCTTTGTCTATTTTTTTTATTTTTGTACTTTGTACTTTTGGTGAAAAATAAATGTAGCGAAGTTGAATACTTTAGTTTTATTTTACTCAAGTAAAAGTAAAAATTGAATTATACTCAAGAAAGTAGAAAAAATTTACTCAAGTACTGTAACGAAAGTATTTGTAATTAGTTACTTTCCACCTCTACTTACCCTGTAACTACATGGAACAAGGGGGAACAAAGCACCACTTTAATTTACGATCCGCAAATGTTGCATTTACCCTGTAACTACATGGAACAAGGGGGGAACAAGCACCACTTTAATTTACGGTCCGCAAATGTTGTGTTTACCCTGTAACTATATGGAACAAGGGGGGAACAAAGCACCTCTTTAATTTACAGCCCGTAAATGATGTATTTACCCTGTAACTACATGGAACAAGGGAGGAACAAGCACCACTTTAATTTACAGCCCGTAAATGATGTATTTACCCTGTAACTACATGGAACAAGGGAGGAACAAGTTGGACTTAAACACAGAACAAGTGTATATTTGCACAGTAATTACAGAGAAAAATATTGCACTAGTTTTAATTTAATTGTTCGATGGCATTTTTTTTTTTTGCTATAAAAACACCACAGTATACATCCTCTGAAATACAAATGTTGTATCATGTATTTTTTCTGCGGACAGTTAGAAAGAGGTAAGCTTGTTTTAAGCTGCATTGAACCTTGATGGTATATCATGCACAGTTATTTGGTGATAGTTGTGTTGAGAAGTAGACTTGTGAATTATAAATCATAGCAGAAACTCATTAACTCATTTCACTATTTGTCAAGTTTTGTTGGTCAGTTATTTCCATCATGTTTCCTTTAATAATAGAATGGTTAAAAATACCTAGGCCTATGATAAAATATAATAATTAAAATATTTAAAAAATATAAAATTATAAAAAGTATATCGTCTTTCTAAATCATTCCCAAACATAAGATTGTTGTTTAGGCCATGCATACCACGTAATATTATAATAGGTTTCAAAATACTTACAGTATAAATGATTTGTAATT
>NW_015645061.1:159442-166987 GCF_001515625.1 Sinocyclocheilus rhinocerous
GTGAATTATAAATCATAGCAGAAACTCATTAACTCATTTCACTAGATGTCCAGTTTTGTTGTTCAGTAATCTCTATCATGTCCATCCTTTAATAATAGAATGTGTACCCCATGGTTAAAAAATACCTATACGCCTATAATAAAATACCAATATAAAATTATGAAAAGAAAGTATTGTCTTTCTAAATCATTCCCAAACATAAGATTGTTGTTTAGGCCATGCATACCACGTAATATTATAATAGGTTTCAAAATACTTACAGTATAAATGATTTGTAATTTTACATGTTGTTACCCCTTTATTCTGCAAACGTCGTATATTATTCCTCTATACCTACACGGAGGTACTGAATAAGTACACTATAATTACAAAAAAGTTACGCTGTAACTTCTGTTTACTTACGCAGTATGTTGTGGGTTGTAATAAAGTGTTACCAAAATTTTTATCTTTTGAGGATCTGGACAAAGTTGCTCACATTTTTATTACCTCACAAAGATGTATTATTGTATATATATTATTGTAATTCTCTCTCCTCAATCTTCCTCAATCTTCGATCTTATGATCTACGATCATATCACTTCACTGGCTTCTGATTAATTTTACGATCCAGTTTAAAACTTAGTTTGTTCTTAAAGCCTTCAATGATCCGGCCCCATCATATATTAAAGATCTTACCCTCCCTCACTCATCTAGCAGATCTTTAAGACCTTCTGATAAAGCACTTCTGCATGGCCCATGATCTTGTCTCAAATTAAAAACTGATAAAGCTTTTATGGTCGCTGGTCCTCCTCACATGGAATCAGCTCTCTCTTCACATCCGTCTTGTACTTTCTCTCATGCTTTTATATCTAGGCTTAAAACATCTCTCTGTTCTCTGGTGTTTTACAGTATTTCTTTTAGATTGTTTTATATTATGTATGTATTTATATTGTGTTGTAATTGACCTTGTTCAGCGCTTACCTTTACTTCTGCTGTGTATAAATGTGCTATATAAATACACTTTACTTACTAAAATAAAATGATTTAGCAGTAAGAATATCATTCTCACTACACAAACTGAGCCACAGTCATTTCTAAATGACATAATTATATAGAATGAATCACAACCTACTAAACAATGGCAAAAATACTCTTTATACATACCTGGATGAATCCTAACTGTCACATATTAAAGTTTTATTAAAATTCTATATATATATATATATATATATATATATATATACATATATATATATATATATTAAGCTGTGTTTGAGTGAGGCAGGCAACAGGAAGTCCACTGAAGGATGTGATGTGTAACCTAATTCCTTACCGTACAGATTGCCACACAGCAAATCGAGAAATGACGCCAAGCATTGATCTTCTGTCGGGTACATTGATGTAATGCCGGCTTAAGGAGATGAGCGTTTTTTCTGCTTTGTAGCTCCAGTTTATTAGGAAGATCTGATGTGTAATTAATTTATCAATATATTCTGTGTAGATTTTAATAAACCGGAAATTATTTTCCAATTTGACAAATTTATGCAAAGGACTCTAACGCTCACATGTACCCATGCAAAGTATGTAGGCAGTTACGTAACAGTCAGTGGTTTTGTCAGTTTGAAGCAATGAATAACGTTCTAGTGCCCAAAGGCTGATACTAGTTCAAAAACAAACAATATGCAGGTATTTGCTTCTCCCTGAGAAAATATTCCATGACCGTGAAAGAGAAACAAATCTCTAGGCATTCCTGAAACCCCAAGGCTGTACACGAGTGTCTGTGTCTGATACTTGTGATGGTAGACATATCTGACATATAATTGGTTGAGACTTAAGTGTATATTATGATACAGTGTCAGACAAAACCAAAAACAAAAAAGATAGTTATGTATAATGATAGATCTGTGTAAGCATTCCTCAGGCAGCAGAAAAACTACAGTCCTTCATTCGTGCTTGTCATTTGTTTTGTGTTTATCTATTTTATTTTCTTACTTCATTGTCTTTTTTTAATTTAGTTTTTGTTTTCACTTGTCACATTTAGTTAGAGCTTTCTAGTTTTTATTTAGTTAGTTTGTTAGTTTAGTTTTCAGTGGCGGCTCGTGGGGTTTAAAATAGAGGAGGCACACTAATTGTATTGGTCTGGGATCCCTGCCGATTATTCTTATTATTATTTGCTTAACCACTTTAAAATGGTTGCTTTTAGTCAGAAAACGTAAAGAAAACGACATACATACAGCAAGATAATATAATTTCACTTACCTGGCCTATCACTTGAAGCAAACATCCATCCCTTCTTAAAAGTCTGTGTTAAAAGAGAGCTGCCTGTTGCGCCATTTAATTAAGCCGACTGCTGTAACGTTAGCCTATATCCAGCTTAGGCTGTTTTCCCTTTTTTTAAATTTGTATATATACTGTTTGAATGACAGCTTGGTAAATCTGTTGGCAGTCAAAAATTCTATATCGCTACTCATCAAGTACTTCGTACATTATCAGCGCAGCGGCAGACGTTCAAACTAATATCACGTAATTTACGTCTCTATGATGATTGGTTGATATCAGAAGGGAGGCTAGCCTCCCTTGTGAGGGTTATTTTCTCAAGACTCCTCAGCGCTAAAAGTGAACACTCGATGGTGATTGGCTCATTTTTTTTACCAACATTTTCTCAACACTCCTCAGCGCTAAAAGTGAACACTCGATGGTGATTGGCTCATTTTTTTTACCAACGGAGGCATGAGAGCTCAGCTCTCCCCCGGCCTCCCCCTCCCCTTCTCTATCATTAGCAGTTGTAATTACATCAGCAGATTCGACTCATTCGTGATAGAAAAGTGGCGCTTTCCAACTTCATTAACATGTTATGGTATTACAGCTTTACAATTACAAACAAAAAATACACATTCTGAGACATGAACTGAAATGAATTGTGAATTTTATTAACATTAAATCGTCCTCCTCCCATTTTCACCTCAAAATTTTGGGGAAGCTGTGCCTCCCCTGCCTCCCCCGACGAGCCGCCACTGCCCCCGTATTACCCAAACGTAACACATTGTTTGTTCCCTTATAACCACACGTACGTTCTTTATAGGTACACTATAATTACAGAAAGGTACACCGTAAATTCAGTATACTTAATTGTAATCTAGGTTGTAATCTAAAGCGTTACCTAAAAATGTTTCTAGAACGTTCATCAAGTAAAAACAACATCATAAGAACTTTCAGAGAATGTTGATCTTACACACACACACATACATTTATATATGTATTAGAGGTGTAACGGTACACGTATGTGTACCGAACAAATTAGGGCTGGGCGATATGGCCAAAAAAATTATCACAATATTTTTTTCATATTAGTCGATACCGATAATTATCACGATAAATGTCCAATCTTTATTTCTTTCAAGTTTAAGGCCAGATTTTTTCTCCAAAGTGAAAGTTGTAGAAGCCAGACCATTAACTTTCCATAACAAAATAAATATCTTAATATAAAAAAATAATTTCTTAGTTTCTGCATGCGATATTATTTTAAATCAAGAAACAGATTTATGTTGCCTGATAATATTAATAATTATATAACTTTTTTTCTTAGAAATGCATATTTGAGAGTAGTAGTAGTAGTAGCTTGAGTTAGGATGCAGATGTCAATTTTTTTTCATTTTCAAAGTTAGTAACATCTGTAAAAATGGTAGCAACCTAATTTTTATATAATTAAATTTAATTAAATTTATTTATTTATTTTTTAATTAATCATTGGCCTTCCATAGTAGCATTCATTTAAAAACACAGTTAAAACCACACATATAGCACACCTCAGTAGTGCTCGCCTAGTGCTGACGTGATGGAGTAAACACATCTGCTCTAGTGAGCTCGCGCCACGCAACAGTTTGAACTTTGATCCGGCCGGATAAACGGTCCGTGTGGCACACTTCAAATGAGTTGCACTGTTGCATTAAGCTTTTGGCGCATAAACATTATATCGAACATTAATCAAACTCTTCATATCATTTTATCGAGGAAAATTATATCGCGATAATTATCGTTATCGATTTATCACCCAGCCCTTGAACAAATCATAAAATTTTTCCAGGAAATTCAGACAATACATGCCGTTTTGGCGCTCTTTGATGTGGCGAGACAGATCGCTGTATAGAAGCCTCAGGCCGGTTTCACACCGCAAGCGTGAGCAGTGCATATTTTTTTCGGCGTGCATGTTAGCAAATGAGTGCATTCACACCGGGAGCAGGAGCAGAGATTGCTGCAGCGATCATTTTGGCACGAGTTTATTTTTGCTGGCGCTGCTCACGCTCAAATAAAGTGACAGCACACTTTTGATGGACAAAATAAATATGATTTAACACAAAAAGTGCTAAAAATGCACAGAATAAGCATTTAGAAATCCTGTGCTGAATGTGTTCCCTAGAAGTGGCACGTCTGGTCACCTTATTATATAATTGGCTTACGTGATCCAAATTAGCCGTTACGCTTTTTCCAATGTTATTACGCTTTTTCCAATGTCTCTGGTACGCTTCTGTTTTTATGTTTACATGAGGGGCCGCACATAGTGTGCGTGATGCAAATTTCGTCACCAAATTTCTGCACTGCCCGATCGTTGCACATTTGCATTAATCAGTTGTTCCACAAGGTGGCAACATTGGCCCCAGTCGTAGTTCACAGTAGAAAATTAAACTGAAGAGATGGAACAACAACAAATAGTGGAGACTGCAGCGACAACAGATGCCCGCTTTGACAAATGCTTGTGTGAGAGAGATGATAGATGCAACTTTAGTTTAAATAAGTACAAAGATATGATGGGTTATAACTTCTGGAGAAAAATAGCACATACCTGTACACTGCAGATGAAACCTTCTACAGTGCATGTGTCGTCCGCCTGCGTTCACGCATGCTATCAAATGGATTACTCTTTGAAAGGCTATTTGTTCAACTGTACACATACTTCACAGTGACACGGACAGGTAAGTCTGAAATTATTTTATTCCTTCAATGATATATATGTATTGTTTGTTGTGCTTAGTCGTGACACTTAAGTGCTGGTTAGAATTAAAGGCGGTGGCAGCTTAAGTGTTAGCCCATGATAAGATTTTTTATTTTAAACTTATTTAGCAGCAGACATTGCTGCTGAGCCTACTACTCATAGTTTTCATTTGAGTCTGTACCTAACATTTGGAAAGCTGTTTATGCTCTTCCCTTATTAAAAGGTGGAGACCCTTTGGAGTTGAACAATTATCATCATAAGTCCAAACATTCAGTTCTATCTCCTTGAATCCCAGGTAAATTTGTACTAGTTTTTAGCTGGAAATATGTTATGTAACTCTTAGAACTGGTCATAGTACCATTACTGCTGCTATGGTTGTGACAAATGATCTTATTGGTGCTTTGGACAGAAAACAGCATTGCACTGCCTTGTCTGTGGATATAATAAGACGTTTAGTTCAGTGGATCACAAACTGAAGCTGAAAAAAAAGCTGAAAAAAACTATAATGCTGGTCTTAGTCCTAATGCTGTTAATTGGTTTAAAAATTATTTTGTAGACCGAATTCATTGTGTCTGTGTTGAAGGCCATAAAGCAGGCTTTCTCAATATAACTAATGGTGTTCCCCAGGGTTCCATTTTGGGGCCTGTTTTATTTTATGTTTTTATAAATGATGTTGGAAAGGATATCAAATCAAAATTACGCCTGTATGCAGATGACTATTATTTATACATAGGCTTTTTCCATACAGGCAGTGCAAGAACTTCAGGTTGAATTGAATTCATTACAAACTGTTCTGTTGATGAATTTAAGGCAGTCATAAAGAATGTGTTGTGTTGTGTCTTAATTGTGAGTTTTATATGGCTGCTACCATGGCCAGGTCTCACTTCCTGGTGAAATAAAGGTAGTATAAATATATAAAATAAGAAAACTCAGCGGTGCTCCTCTGTGGTTTATTACAATATTTATGTATAGTCAGGTTAAGGTGGCAGGTATAGTGGTGTGTTGGCATCTCCATGTGGTCCTGTTTTTTTTGTGGTCCGGTATTGCAGCTTGAAATAGTTTTACATAGAGAGCTGAGAAGAAATAACAAAGCACAAAGCTCCTCATTATGACTGACAGGATAATTGGCTCTAAACATCAGCTGTTTTTTTTATTTTTATATTTGTATAGTGTGGTAACTGTTTTATAAAAGCAATAAGGTACTCGAGGTGTGCTGTATGGGAACGTTAGCAAAACATTATTTGATCCTTTTTGTTGGCTGGGTAAACAATGCTGGAGGCTTCATCTTGAGTACCTTAGATCACCACACTGGTGATCAGAACTTCTGAAGAAACGTCAAACATTGTTTACTCAAGTGACTTATCAGATTCTGTCTGATAATGGTAGAACTTATTTTCTCTCTTTAAATCTTTGTACATTACACAATATAAATCTATACCAAAGTACCCTACATTTTCATTTTATGAACAACTATATATTTAATCTAGAAACTAGAATAATCCTGGCGTATAGCTACTCTTATACATTATCATTGTTTTTACATAATAAAATATTTTCTTAATTTATATATGAAACCTATTTAGTTGGTTAATATAATACAAAACCACAACAACAACGTTTTGATAATAAACTTCTATTGTTTCAGACAGATGTAATTCCAGCTGCTGCAGTGGGACACAGAGGTTTTGCTGTCGCAGAAAAGCATGTAGAAATGCCTCAAGTCGTGAACCCAATTTCAACAAATGTTTTTATTTAAGAGGACAAGAGATTTTTCAGGAACCTGTCAAAATCTTTTTTTTATATATATTTTCATACAAGACAATATGGGTGAAACTATTTCATATTTGGGGTTTCTTGACGTATTTTTCACATCCACATGTATGCATAAATGTTGTGGATCTGTGCACAAGCTGCAGTGAAGTGTCAGGATCATGGACCTGTTTTGTTGTGTTTTGACCCTGTTTCTGTTCCTGTGTTCCCTTATTTGGTCATGTTCATGTCCTCGTTTAGTTAATTAGTCATTCTGTGCACCTGTGTTTGGTAATTATCCTGTGTTTATAAGTTCTTGTCTGTGCATTTCTCCTCTGTCGGGTCTACTTGTTGTGTACGTGTGTTTGCGCCAGCACCCTTTGTGTAGATTTCCCCTGTGTTCCTTGGATTAATGACTTTTGATTGTACTCCTCGTTTCCCTCATACTCCTTCCTACAGCGTGCCGTGACAGAAGACCCGACCGAATACAGTTACCTCCGTGTGTCTACCCTCTGTTTTTGTTTCCTGTTTTCTCACAGTGTTTTTGTTTCAAATTAACTGCTAATACGTTTGCCACTTACAGATCATTTTCCTGAATAAATAAAGGACAAAGTATATATTTTCATCTCATTTGTTTGATTGGATTCTTTTGTCAATTTTCAGGTTTGCGTGAAAATCTGATGATGTTTTGGGTTATATTTATGCAGAAATATAGACAATTCTAAAGGGTTCACAAACTTTCAAGCAGCACAGTATAAATTTATAAAATATAAATTAGGAAAATTATAAAAAAAAAAAAAAAACCTTTTTACTCAAAACATCACATT